>NC_142884.1:52484855-52636370 GCF_051225735.1 Oryctolagus cuniculus | reverse complement strand
CAACCCTAAAATGCTATATAAGTTCATCACATAGCCCATTCTGATCCTAGTCTATATACAATGTGCATCAAAGACAGGAGAGGGTCCAGCCCACATAAACATCCCTGGCTGATGAAGTCTGCTTCCACACATGAAGGAGATGCAAGAAATCCCAGCAGAAAGTAAACATCGGCTATGACTCACAGGTGGTTGGAAGTTTGAATGCATTCCTAAGGCCACAAATCCATCAATAGATGGTGGAAGCCTTGATGATTTAAGGTGTTCGATCGTGACCTCTTTGATCACTAAATTACAAACATGTGGAAACATAGCTTAGGAAGTGAAGCTTAAAACTAAAAACAAGGAAAAAGAAAACTAATCAGGGGTGTCAGTGGCCCCACATTGAAGAGACTTAACAGACTCAGTTCAGGAAGGTACTAAAACAAATGGCAACAATCCTAAAAAGAAAAAAATCAGAATCTACTGTTGCTGCAATATATTATCTAAAATGTTTAGTATTCAGTAAAATATGATGAAACATGCAAAAAATCAAGAAGGCATGAGTCACATTTAGAAAAAAATAGCCAACAGAAACTGTCTATAAGTGCTCTCAGATATCAGATTTAGCAAGGACTCCAAAGAAGCTATTAAATTTCTTCAAAGAATTTAAGGAAGCCATACTTGCAGCTCAATAGGCTAATCCTCCACCTGCGGCACCAGCACACTGGTTCTAGTCCCGGTCAGGGCGCCGGATTCTGTCCCGGTTGCCCCTGTTCCAGGACAGCTCTCTGCTGTGGCCCAGGAGTGCAGTGGAGGATGACCCAAGTCCTTGGGCCCTGCACCCACATGGGAGACCAGGAGAAGCACCTGGCTCCTGACTTTGGATCAGCGCGGTGTGCCAGCTACAGCGCACTGGCCACAGCGGCCATTGGAGGGTGAACCAATGGTAAAGGAAGACCTTTCTCTCTGTCTCTCTTTCTCTCACTGTCCACTCTGCCTGTCAAAAAATAAATAAGTAAAAAATAATAAAGAAAAATATAATAACAATAATTCAATGAATAAAAAATCTTAAGAGTAGAATAATCACTAGAATGGAAAAGCAGGAGTCAAAACATAATAATGAAAAGATAATTCAATTAGGAGGGCACAACATCACATTAGAGATGACAGAAGAAAGAATTAGTGAACTTGAAAACACACCGACAGAAAATATACAATATAAAGGATAGAGAGAAAAAAGGTTAAAGAAAATTAACATGGTTTCAGAAGCATGTGAGAAAATATCAAGCATTCTAGCATACATGTAATGGGAATTTCAGAAGACGACAAACCTTTCCAAAATTGGATGAAACCTTTCCAAATTGGATGAAAAACTTTAATTCAGAGATCAAGGGAGATCAATGAGCCCCAATTGTGATAAACAACAAAAAAGATCCATATCTAGACATATTAATAATCAAACAGAAAATTTTAAAGCACAATGGAAAAATCACTCAACATAGAACAAAATGTATAGCTTTAAACACACCTGTAAGAAAAAAAGGGAAGTTGCCAAATACCTGAAGAAATAAGAAAAATAAAAGCAAGCAAAACTAAAAACAAGCATAAGATAGAAAAAAATTAAGATTCTACTGGAAATCATTAAAATAAAGAACAGAAAAAAATGAAACCAAGATTTGTTTTTCAACAGATTAACTTTAAAATAATAGAGAAAATGAAACAAAAAGTTGTTTTACAGGGGCAAGCATTGTGGCATATCAGACAAATCTGCTGCCTGTGACATCCCATATAGGTGCCGGTTCAAGTCCCTCCTGCTCCACTTCCAATCCAGCTCCCTGCTAATGTGCCTGAGAAAGCAGTGGAAGATGGCCCAAGTGTTTGGGCCCCTGCCACCCACACAGGAGACCTGGATGGAGTTCCTAGTTACTGGCTTCGGCCTGGCCCAGCCCTGGCCATTGCAGCCATGTGACAAGTGAACCAGCAGGTGGAAGATTCCCTCTGTCTCTCTGTCTCTCTCTCTCCCTCTCTCCATCTATCTCTCTGTAACTCTTTCAAATAAATAAATCTTTTTTTAAAAAATTGGTTTTCAGAAGATTAACTTACGTACTCTTACCTAAACTGACCAACAAACTAAGGTAGATTTACATTACCAAATTAAATATGAAAGAAGGAGTACTGTGGCCAGCGCCGCCGCTCACTAGGCTAATCCTCCGCCTTGCGGCACTGGCACACCTCGTTCTAGTCCTGGTCGGGGCGCTGGATTCTGTCCTGGTTGCCCCTCTTCCAGGCCAGCTCTCTGCTGCGGCCAGGGAAGTGCAGTGGAGGATGGCCAAAGTACTTGGGCCCTGCACCCCATGGGAGACCAGGATAAGTACCTGGCTCCTGCCATCGGATCAGCGCAGTGCGCCAGCCGCGGCAGCCACTGGAGGGTGAACCAATGGAAAAAGGAAAACCTTTCTCTCTGTCTCTCTCACTGTCCACCCTGCCTGTCAAAAAATAAAAAAATAAATTAATTAAAAAAAAATAAAAAGAAGGAGTACTGCTATTACAGAAATAAAAAGTTCATAAGGGTTCTATCTACTATTATTATCAAACATTTAGTCTATACTGTACTTTTCTAAATAGCTAAAAGAAAGACTTCTGAATGTTCACGCTACAAAGAAACCTTGAATACATGAAGTGATGGATGCTAATTATCCTAATATGATCATTAAAATGTATGCATGTATTAAAATATTACATTGTACCCCATGAACATATACAATTACTGTTTGTCAATAAATCAAAAAATTTTTAAAAGTTCATGAGGGGTGCCGGCACCGTGGTTCACTAGGTTAATCCTCTGCCTGCGGCACCGGCATCCCATTTGGGCACCGGGTTCTAGTCCCGGTTGCTCCTCTTCCAGTCCAGCTCTCTGCTATGGCCTGGGAAGGCAGTGGAAGATGGCCCTAGTGCTTGGGCGTCTGCACCCGCATGGGAGACCAGGAAGAAGCATCTGGCTCCTGGCTTCGGATCAGCATAATTCCAGCCATAGCGGCCATTTGGGGGGTGAACCAATAGAGGGAAGACCTTTCTCTCTGTCTCTCTAACTCTATCTGTCAAAAAAAAAAAAAAAAAAAGTCCATGAGGGAATATGAGGGAATATCGCAAACAACTTGATGTCAACAACCTAGAAAACTTAAATGAAATGAAAAAAATCCTAAGAAAACTGAAATTATCAAAACTGCCTCAAGAAAAATAAAGAATGTGAATAGGATAATTACATATAAACAATTTAATCAATCATTCATTTAAAATCTTCCAAAAAAAAAGCACAGAAGCTTTCAATAGTCAATTCTATCATAAAATAGGAAAGCAAGCATTTTCAATTCATTCTATTACTTATCTTTCACTAAAGTCAAAGATATTGAAAGAAAATCAATATTTCTTGTGAAAATAAACACAAAAATTGTTCATCAGAAACTTAAAGCAGCAATATATTAAAAGGATTATATATCATGCTATGTGGGGCTTATTCCAGAAATACAAGATTCATGTGACGCACAAATCTCAATTAATGTAACACCACCATACTGGTATAAAAATGGACAGAAACTACGATCATCTAAGTAGATGCAGGAAAAGGAGCTGACCAGTTTTCTGGGGTGTGTTACCTGTGAGTTTCTAAGACGACTTTGGGCTTGGGAGGTCAGTCTTGGTGAGTGACAGATTAATATATTGGAACTAAAGGATAGAACTGTAGGAGGAATAAGTGCTGGTGTTACACAACACAGAGTGACTATAGTTAAAAAATTTGTAGTGTATACATCAAATTAACTAGGAGAGGATGATTTGATAATTATGCAATGTATAAGTATATTGAATCATCACTCTGTAGCCCATAGTCTTTGTATAAAATGAATCACTCGGTAGCCCAAAATGTCTTTGTGTAGAAATAATTATTATGTGTCAATTAAAAGTATAGTAAAACTGTCTATGGCATCAGTAATCTCCCTATGCTCCAGTCATGAGTTTCCAAGGCTATGGAAGCCCTCTGAGTTCTCCGACTCTTATCTTGTTTAGACAAGGTCATAGTCAAAGTGGAGGTTCTCTCCTCCCTTCAGAGAAAGGTACCTCCTTCTTTGATGACCTGTTCTTTCCACTGGGATCTCACTCACAGAGATCTTTTTGCCAGAGTGTCTTGGCTTTCCATGCCTGAAATACTCTCATGGGCTTTTCAGCCAGATCCGAATGCCTTTAGGGCTGATTCTGAGGCCAGAGTGCTATTTAGGACATCTGCCATTCTATGAGTCTGCTGAGTATCTCACTTCCCATGTTGGATCACTCTCCCCTTTATTTACTCCATCAGTTAGCGTTAGCAGATACTAGACTTGTCTATGTGCTCCCTTTGACTCCCAGTCCCTCCACCATGACCAACTGTGAACTGAAATTGATCACCTGGAACAGTGAGATGGCATTGGTACATGCCACCTCGATGGGATTGAATTGGAATCCCCTGGTATGCTTCCAACTCCACCACTTGGGGCAAGTCAGCCTGAGCATGTCCCAAATTGTACATCTCTTCTCTCTCCCATTCCCACTCCCATGTTCAACAGGGATCACATTTCAGTTAATTTTCAACACTTAAGAATAACTGTGCATCAATTACAGAACTAAACCAGTCATATTAAGTAGAACAGATAAAAAAACTACTAAGAGGGATAATGTATTAAGTTGTTCATTAACAGTCAGGGCTATGCTGATCAAGCCACCATTTCCCATAGTGTCCACCTCACTCCAACAGGTTTCCCTCTTGTTGTTCAATTGGAGTGTCAATTGGTAAAGTCAACAACAGGAGTCACTGTGCACTTACTCCTCATGTAGGATCTCTATCCTTAATGTGCTGTACATTGAGATTTAATGCTATAACGAGTACTCAAACAATATATTTCACTTTGTGTTTCTATGGGGGTGCAAACTGTTGAAATCCTTACTTAATGCATACTAAACTGATCCTCTGTAAAAAAAAAAAAAAGAAAGAAATTATCAATTCCCAACTTGACTCTCACTGGGATTAAACATGACAATAGGTCTGATCTGATTTCATCATCATTTAAAAAAAATCATCTATTATTTTTCACTTTATGTTTCTGTGTGGGAGCAAACTGTTGAAATCCATACTTAATGTATACTAAGCTGATCTTCTGTATATTAAGATAATCGAAAATGAATCTTGATGTGAATGGAAGGGGAGTGGGAGTGGGAAAGGGGAGGGTTGTGGGTGGGAAGGACGGTATGGGGGGAAGCCATTGTAATCCATAAGTCGTACTTTGGAAATTTATATTCATTAAATAAAAGTTTAAAAAAAAAAGTATAGTAAAACTTCAAAAAAGAGTAGAAGTTACATATGTCCTTACAGATAGTGACACTGTAAACTTTTGAAGGGTCTATATCAGAATGCGAACATCCTGGTTGAGTTGACCCATTTCTGGATGATACACTGCTAGGTGTGGGAGTCGCCCTGGGTTTCGCCATGGCAGTCTTTCCTCCTCTCACAGGCCCTTCACACTTCCCTAGGTACATCCCCATCCCAATACTGATCTCAGGACAGATTCAACTATCTGGCCCTTCAGAATCATAGAGATTAAGTAAATACCCTGTATTCCCCATGACCCACTTTGTAACAGCCAATTCTAATTTTAGAATGTAAATACATAGGCTCTTCCAAATCCCTCTCTCTGGTAAGCATCAACTATAGAATGCTCTGCTACAAATTCAAGTTTTCTCATTCACAAAGTATTTAAAGGACTGATGTCTGGATCTATGCATTTAAGTTAATATTTGCTGTGTGAACTTACACTCCCTAAGCCTCAGTTTCCATTTCTATAAAATGATAATTATGATGAGAGTACCTGTCTGAAAGAACTAGTGAGAACATTAAGAAAATTTACATAAAGTGCATAACATGTGTCTGGCACTAGGAAGAACTGTATTAATTATAGTTATTTTCTTGTTACGAACCATATTACTTCTTGAGTATTAAAACTTTTCACATGTTCTCTGAAGAGCTGTATATTCTCATCTGAACCTTTCTTTTCAGATTCATCTCTTACTAATCCATACATCTCCACTGAAATCTCAGCCTAACTGAAAAATTCACTCTTACTTGTATAGCATATAACTTAACTGTATGGAAAATACTATGGCATCAATCAAGTAAAACAAACAGTTTCTTACATATTCTTTTATATTCAGCAAAATGTAATTAAAGTGATTTAAAGATGCCATGGGTTTTAGGCAATTGTCTCCCAGGGGATTACAATATTAAAATATGCTTCATTTTATGTACTGGATATTCAAGAAGAACACTTTGCAATTCAAAAGGGACAAAAATCTCAGAAGAAAAAAATTCATTTTAAATCCCTGCAGAGTTCATTAGGAACAACAGAGTGCTAGAAATTAGAACATTTAAGTGCATTTAATAAGATTCTATAATGAAATGACATTTATGTTTAGATAGATTCTCTGGTCTCTCTCTTTTATCCTTGTAAGCTCTATGGTTAGGGAAAATGTGAACTGCTGATGTAATTTAATTGGTTAATTATGATTAGATTCACCAGCAAAGTAGTGTTGAAGCACTTATCTAGATTATTAAAGTTTAGAAACCTTCCCCCTCAATATCTTGATATTCTAGTCAAAGTGGGTTATTGCTGTTACGTTAATTGGGACCAAACTGTGGTTGTGGGAATGTGCATGCTTGGAAAATAAAACTGGAGTATTTTGTTTAGAATTAATTGAATCAAAAGGGAAATTATGGCAATTTAGAAAGTTATTTAAATTTTAAACATTTCTTATTGATTCCATTATATACTGTAGTTTAAATTATCTATACATTACTGAAAGAAAAATACATTTGCCTAATTATCCATAGAATTAGCTTACGGCCATTCTCTAACACAGTGCTGGCTATTTGTTTTGAAATGGTTTGAAATTTTTAAAAAGTTTACATTTAATATAACTATTAGGGCCAAATATATGCTAGTAAAAAAACCCTCAATATTGAATATGCCTCCAATGTCTTTGTATAAATGTAGGCTGAATCCCTTGATCAACTCTGGACACAAATTGTTTTTATGCCATATTTAACCTCTCAATTATTTTTTTTGCATCTGGGGAAGCTTAAATATAAATGCAAGTCAACAAATAAAGTTACTGTACATTATTGTACATTATTTTTCCTGTAATTTTATTGTACATTTTATGTCATACTAGTTTTAAAAGCCATGGAAAAGGAAACTTCAGTATCCTGGTTGATTAACATCATAAGAATTTGATGTCATCTACACTAACTCTTTATCCTCATTGTTATTTCTATAGCTCCCCAAATTATGGTTAAATCAAAGGTGAGCTTAGTCTAAGGTTTTAGATTTGCGGCTCTTCAGGGCCTATTCTATCTCTAAACACACAAGAAGACACAGTTTCAGAAGAGGGTGGCACAGGCTTGCAAGTGCCTATGCAAGAAAAACACTGCTGGGGCAATAGGTGGGCCGCCAACCTCAAGCATTTTCTAAAAGCCAGACCCAAGCATATTTCTTGCATTTTTCCACTGTTATAAGATTCAGCCAGTCCAGAAGTAAAAGGGCTGAAAACACCAGAGACTGTTCCTTTGTGGAGACTTAGTCTGAAGATGGTGCCAAGATAGTTACTTAAACAATGAATAACTATCTTTTTAGTGAAAGACTCTATCATCTCATGTCACCTGAAAAAGTACACAAAGGATTTTTGAAGAATGGAACATTCCATTTCATCAGCCATTACATCTAGCAGTAAAAAGATATAACCAGAACTGTATACTTAGACAAGAATTAGAGATGGAGGAGGGATTTAAAAAAAAAATTACTCAGAAGAGAATACCTAGAAAAGAGAACAGATTATAATTTTTCTGTCACTGATTTTATACAAAAAGGAAAAAAGTTGTTTCAAATACTCATCTTCAGAAATCTACAAATATGTTTTACCTAAGAAAAAGATAAAGGGAATTTCAGGCACTCCTAGGAAGGCTGGATAGTCAGAGACCAACATCAGTTTGTCACCAATGTTTTCAGATATATGAAATCTGAAGCAGCTGAAATAAATAATGATAAAGATAACTAATTTTTGAGACAGCCCATCACTGATACAAAGAAGAAATACAAGAAACTCCAACAACTACAGTTTCCAGAGAGGGGGAAACAAAGATAAAGAAAATATGATCAGCAATTCTGAATGTATTATTTATATGTCTTCTGAAAAATGTACTGGTTTTGTTTTAAGGCCTGATTCTGTTTTACTAGGTACAATGAAATTAATCATTGACAAGATTTTTGAAGGAAAAATATACTGCTTGTTTGAGCCAAAGAAGCTAAAGAAAGCAATCAGTAGTTGGCTCGTGTACCTTGGCTAAGGTGTTAAACAAGGTGCAAGTTACCAAGTGTTAACATAGATTCAAAAATTAGTCACTTTTACTAGTAATGTTAAATTAATTCTGGTGAACTAGCATAGGTTAAAAACCATTATTCTGAATCCATATCATCATGTTTTATTGTATCCCAAGATTCAGATGGTGACAAATAAGCAAGTAGGACCCAGAAATCATGGGAAAAAATAGTATGTTTCCACCATCTCACCTTTTGTATTTTTCTGGTGCCCCTGAACTGTGCTTTTGTATTTGCTAATCCAGATTAATCAATAATACTGTTGCTACACAAAGAAAAAGGAGGAAAGAAGGAAGGGAGGGAGGGAGGGAGGGAGAGAGGGGCTGGCGCAATAGGTTAAAGCCCAGGTCTGCAGTGCTGGCATCCCATATGGACACAGGGTCGAGTTCTGGCTGCTCCACTTCCAATCCAGCTCTCTTCCATGGCCTGGGAAAGCAGTAGAGGATAGCCAAGTGCTTCAGCCCCTGCACTCATGTGGGAGACCCAGAAGAAGCTCCTGGCTCCTGGCTTCAGATCAGCCTTTGTGGCCATCTGGGGAATGAACCAGTAGATGGAAGGCTTCTCTCTCGCTCTCTCGCTCTCTCGCTCTCTCGCTCTGCCTCTGTGTAGCTCTACCTTTCAAATAAATAAATCTTTTAAAAAGAAGAAGAAGAAGAAAGAGAAAGCAAGAAGAAGGAAGGAAGGATGAAGAAGGGAGGGGAGGAGGAAGGGAAGGAAGGCAGGAAGGATGGAAGAAAGGATGGAAAATGAAGAAAGGAGGAAAGGAGAGGAGAGAAGGAAGGAGAGAGTATTATCAATATATCTGGCATGATTTACCAGTTTGTACTCCATATGGTCATGTTTTACTTCCCATACACATACATTTATATTATTGGTCAGAATCCTTAATTGCTGTGAAAACCCTGAGATAGAACTGAAGGTAAACTTGAATAACACTGTCGTCAGGAATTTGACTTTCTCATTCACCATCTCTTGACTCCATGTCAAGAGCAAGCTTCACTCAGACAGACTGTCCTTTCATGGTGGTCTCTAAAATCTCTAGCTATATAAAATATCTTTTCAGTAAATCTTGAATAACCACAAGTGCCTATTTTAAATGTAAGTAATATCAACAGAAGTTTAATAACAAATCCTACCTGATCTGGATTAAAGTTCCCATTCCTCAACCATTTAGTTATAGCCTTGACTGTCCTGGATGGAATTTTTGTGTTGACTCCCTGCTCTGGCTGGAAGCCTACCACATGGGTCAGATTTTGTTTGATTATCCTGCAATAACAAAGACCTTAAAAGTCAAGGATTGAAACAACAAAGTTTTATTTCTCCCTCCCTTGTGACATCGGCTGTGGATAAACATGGCTATTTCTGCACATGTCTAAGATCTGGGCCAAAACGATAGCCACTATTTGGGACACATCATCTTGAGGTAGTAGATAAAGAGCAAGAAACTTTCTTTCAGATAGGTTACCCTTAAAATTTCTGCTAAGGACTGGCATTTGTTAACTTCTGTTCCCATTTTATTAACCCAAGTAAGTCATACAACAAAGTCTAAGCATACAGCAAAGAAATACGCTTCTTCCACAGAGAGAAAACACCATGGCAATGGTAGAGCTGTGTAGTCCTGCTTCAGGGAAGAAAAGTATACACAGAAAAATCATGCAATTTACCACATAAGGACCTAGAGCATACGAAAAGTTCCATTCCCAAGGAGATTTCCAACAGAATGGCAACACATTTCCACTACAATTGTCTACTCTCCAGCTGTGAAGTAAGAGACCCAACATTAAGGTCATGTATGTGAAAGATTAGATGGAACATTGCACATGCCTTCCAGGCTAGAAAAGGTGATACATAGCAACATTAAAACAAGGGGAAAATTTGTGCTTTTGAAGTTCCTTAAAAGCAAAATGGATAATTATCCTAGAGAAGCTAAGTGAACAGCAAAACTTAAAAAGTGAGCTGAGGGGCAGCCATTTAGCCAAGTGGTTAAGATGTCCACATCTCTTAGAGTTCCTGACTTCAATACCCAGCCCCAGCTCCTGATTGCAGCTGCCTGCGCATGCAGATCCAGGGAGGCAGCAGGAAACAGCTCAAGTACTTGGGTCCCTACCATCCCACTAGGACACCTGGATTGAGTTCCTGGCTCCTGGTTTCAGCTTGACCCAATCCTGGCCATTGTGGGTGGGCAGTTGAGGAATAAAGCCAATGATAGGCACTCACTCTCTCTCTCCCCCTCCTCTGGGTGTGTTTGCATGTGCACATCTTTCTTTCTCACTTTTGAATGAATAATTAATTTTTTAAAATGGAACAAAAAAAAGAGCAATAGATTCATGGAGCTTATATTTAGCAATGGGGTAACAGTAAATTAAACTTTGAGGTGAAAATACAAAGAATCACAACTTCAGGACTAAACCTCAACAGGCTGTTAAATTTTGAAGGATTTTGGCCCCTTATTATTCTTCATTAAAGTAAACAGAACATTATTAAAAATTCTCTTTCTTCCAGATTCTCTCAATTTTTCTTGGATCTGGAGCTAAATATCCTCTCATTTCAATTATTTGACCTTGACTTAGTCCATTTTCTGTTGTGATGACAAAATACCCAAGATTGGATAATTTATAAAGTTTATTTAACTCAATTTTTGAAGTCCAAGAGCATCATGCTGGTACCTGCTTAGCTTCTGGTGAGGGCCTCATACTACGTCATGTCACGGCAGACAAAACAGAAAGGCAAACAGATGTATGCAGTAGAAAAGCATGAGGGGACAGAAAAACAGAGCAGGGACTGACCTGACTTATAAAAACCCACTTTCATGGTAACTAATCCAGTCCTGAGAAACCTAATTCACTGCCTTGAGTGAGACCCAGTCTCTCCAGGAAAAGACAAATCCGTTCATGAAAGTGGCACCTCTGGACCTAACCACTTCCCACTAGATTCCACCTCACAGAGGTCCCACCATCTCTCAATACACTTGGGACCAAACATGCAGCAGAAGCCATGAAGGACAAGCCATAAACAAACCACAGCAGATTCAATCTAATTGATCTGATTTCATTTGTAAGATTAATACTTGTATATCTGTGTGTGTACATATATGTGATCTCATTCATCTCTAAGATAGAATTGGCTTATATATATTAAAATAATATGGGCTGGCTCTGTGGTACAATGGGTTAAGCCACAACCTGCAGTGCTGGCACCCCATGTGGGCACTGGTTTCAGTCCTCGCTGCTCCACTTTCAATCCAATTCCCTGATAATGGCCTAGGAAAGGCAGCAGAGGATGGTTCAAGTCCCTGGGCCCCTGTACCCACATGGAGACCCCAAGGAGGCTCTTAGTTCCTGGTTTCAGCTTGGCACAGCTCTAGCTGTTATGGCCACTGAGGGAGTGAACCAATAGATGGGAGATCTCTCTCTCTTCTTCTCTCTAACTCTACCTTTAAATAAATAAATATTTTTAAATAACATATATACTTATATATATATAACTCAGTGCCATTTACAGTAGGACATTTTTATAAATGAAGTTAACTAAATATAAATGAGCTTCCATAAACTAATTTTTCTGTTTTCTATTTTTTACCTTTTTATCATTGCCACAGTCTTATTTTTAATAACCAGAAATTTTTATCAAAAATGGCACCTTTATATTAATTTAGGCATTGGTTCAATTAATGTTCCACAGTGGGAAATTATTCACAATTAAAGAACTTAACAGCAGCAGGTACACTATCCATGCTTTGCCAAACAACACATTTACCCCCAATAGTAAAGCTTTAGGAAGGCAGGAGTTTTATGTGACAGCTCTACATTTAGAAATCATAAGATGTGACTCCAAGATGTAGGGTTACCATGCTAATTTGACTCTTAAGCAACCATGGGGATGAAAGAAACACTCCTAAGAAAAATTATGCTTCTCTTGCACTTGATTGCAATGAGGCTGGCCAACTTGAAGGTGAAAAATAAACATAAGCAAATCAATAACTTGTTTCTCAATAGAACTGGAAAGTACAGAACCACATAGTGCATTCTGCTACCTGCAACATCCATATTTTACAGTTAACATTTCTGAGGTGTTTTTTTTTTTTATTTGAAAGTCAGAGCTACAGAGAGAGAGAAGGAGAGGCAGAGAGAGAGGCCTTCCAACTCCTGGTCCACTCTCCATTTGGCTGCAACGGCCGGAGCTGCACCAATCCGAAGCCAGGAGCCATGAGCCTCCTCCGGGTCTCTCCGTGTGGTTGTAGGGGCCCAAGGACTCAGGCCATCCTCCACCGCTTTCCCAGGCCATAGCAGAGAGCTGGATTGGAAGTGGAGCAGCTGGGACCCAAATTGACACCCATATGGGATGCCAGCAATGCCAGCCCCTAAGCCACAGTGCTGGCCCCCTGAGGGCTTTGAGTTAACATTTTTAACTGTTTTACAATTGATCTGATTCTTCTAAGGATACAAATATATCTGATGAGTTTTTGTCTTTGTTTTTTGATTGCCCACAAGCTGCAAAATGCCTGAGTTAATTTGAATACTTGTTCCAGGGCTTCTCAAATTTTACTGATTCACCAAAGGATTATGTTTCAATTCAGATTCTAGTTCAGTAGTTCTGGAATATGAACTAAGATGATGCATTTCTGACAAGTTGGTCTAATGTCTTGTCATCATGTCCTTGTTGCTGATCTATACACCAAACTTTGATTATTCAATGATAACACAGCAATTTAGACAATAGCATCAGGCTTGGATAATGGCACCAAGGCACCACTGGGAGGATTGAAAACCCATTTGTCAATGCTGACAACTGGCTTGAACTTAGAATCTTATATTCCAGATAAGAGACACATTACTATTGGTCACCTCTCCTTTTACCCTAATTGAATCATATCCACCTCTCATCTTAATACAGCAACCAACTGACGAGTCCCTCTGCTCTTTCTTATGTCTTTTTAAAGTTTCTTCTCTACCTGGACATAGCAAACATTTAGAAAAAAATGGATATATATTATGTTACTAATTTTTAGTTTATTTATTTGAAATGCAAGAGAGACAGATGAAAGCTGGCATCCAACTGCCTTCAATAGCCAAGACTGGACCAGGCCAAAGCCAGGAATCATAAACTCAATATGGTTCTCCCACTTGAATGGCAGAACCCCAAGTACTTGCATCATCACCTGCTTCTTGCTAGGGTACACAGAGCAGAGCCAAGGCTTGAACCCAAGTAATCCAATATAGGCCACAGGCATCTCAAGAGGAATCTTAACCACTAGGTCAAATGCCTGCCCCTATAGTATTTGCTCAAACACAATATAATTATGCCCAAAAAAGTAAACATTATCATGGCCCACAACATTTTTCAGTATCTGATGGCCAGTATACCTGTTTTCAACATCTTTTACCACATTATGATTTTCAAACTTACCCTCAAGCACCTAAACATGAGGTAGATAAAACTGCTATTTCTCACTTCAGCTTGTGAAAAACTTTTTGCAAAATGCCTCTATCTAGCTACTTAGTCTTCATTTTTGAAAATTCATCTTAAGAGTAACTTTATTATAGAGACTTCCCTAACCCTCCATGATACCCCAACCAAAGCCAAAGTAAATCACCTATATTTGTGTCAGTATCACTCATCTCACTGCTCTCAGTGAAGGTCTCCTTGAGAGCAGGTCCTATGCAGTAAAAATTTTTCCATAACTTTACTAATTCATAATAAGGACTTTGTAAATGAAATCTTTCTCTTTTTTTAAAGATTTACTTATTTATTTGAAAGTCAGAGTTACACAGAGAGAGGTCTTCCATCCACTGGTTCACTCCCCAAATTGGCCGTAATGGCCAGAGCCATGCCAATCCGAAGCCAGGAGCCAGGAACTTCTTCCAGGTCTCCACACGGGTGCAGAGGCCCAAGGACTTGGGCCATCTTCTACTGCTTTCCCAGGCCATGGCAGAGAGCTGGATCAGAAGTGTAGCAGCTGGGTCTCGAACTGGTGCCCATATGGAATGCCGGCACTGGAGGCCAGGGCGTTAACCCGCTGTGCCACAGTGCCTGCCCAATGAATTTTTTCTTAAACTGAGTAAATTAAAGTTAAACCCACATAGGTTATATATTTTTCCAAAAAGGAAATGGGCATACAGATAATTCAAGCTTTTATTTTTATTTATTTATTTTTTTTTCTGTACAAGCTACTATTTAAGAAAACTGGGAAGGGAATTTTATTTAAGCAGACAGTAAATAGTAACCAGTAAGCAAATATAAACAAAATAGTTACAGAAAAGATAAAACAGCACAATGTTGGACACAGCAATTATCTACTGTTTGGTACTTATTGTTCTTATTTTTATTTAAGCCACAGACAAAAGTCTACCTATATTGTTTGTATCTCTTAATCATCGAGTATCTTTCTGCTCTCACTACATTTTTATTTCCCTTGCACCTTTTTTTTAATCTTTGAATTACCATTTTCTTTTACTGTTTGACAGGCAATACTCCATCTTTGAGCAAATGTTTCAAAGGATGGATCCCCAGTTCATTTAGAAAGACATACTAAATCTTTGATAAGGCCTTAAAAATGGGACAGAATCTTTTAATGTGTGATCAAACTTTACTACCTGACCTATTTAATTGGGTGGCCAAAGGGAACTGAAAATATGTCAAAGCCATGGGCTTCAATGTATTATGGTAAGCTCTGATTATAGGAACCTCGTATCTTAAACCTTCTTTAAGGCTTAAGAAATATGGAAGGAATATAATGCACACAGAGCTTTGAAAAATAGTAGGTGTTCAATAAATGTTTCTAAAATAAGGTAAATGTAAAATTGCATCTGTAAAGCAACCCAGATATTTTGCTTCCAAAGGCCACTCCGAATTGAGGGTTAAAAAGTGAATATTAATGGTTAAAAATAATTCTGATCCTAGCCTCCCTTGAGTGACATCATTATGAACCAGGTTCATTCCCTTTTATCACCAGACATGGGAACTTCTATCTCTAGAAAGCTACCATCTTGTCTGTCTTTGCACATGAAAGGGAAGTCAAATAAAGTACACTATAGACTTTCTTGGTGAATTGTTCTTCATTAGGTTTGTTCATTCTTGTACCTGAGCTTCCTCAGCAAATATAACTCGTCTCTCTATAATAGCTATTAAGAACACATTTGGAGGCAGAGGAAACTCGTGCTTGCGTTGTTGTAGTCTTTCTTACTCAACTTTTTTGTCCATCTAACTGATCGAATGTTTTGACCTTCAACTGATTGGATAAGGCACAGCCACATTAACGATGGGAATCTTCTCTACTCTGCCTACAGAGCCCTAGGATAATCTCATCCATAAATACCCTCATCTACATATTCAGAATAATGTCCAGCAAGCACCTGGCACCCTGTGGCCCAGTCCAAACAGTACATCACCTGGAACATCCGAAGATGAATAAATAAGAATTATTATTATGATCTTGAATTCAAGCCCCAGATCTTTCAAGAAGACTTACTCTACTCTCTTTTCGTTAAAGAAATTCAGTCCTTCTCCTCCACTCAGTTCTCCTATCAATATCCAAGCTGTAATCTGTAATGTTCAAGGCCTAATAAGAAAAATAGAGACCATTCTAAGCATAATGTTCAAAGCAGGGAGAATTCAATACAGAGAGCTATATAAGTAATGAAAATGTAGGAGAACAAGCAGAACAGAAGGGAGCAAGGAAGGGCAGTTACTCCACTCCAGGGCTGGAAGGGGACCTGCTCCATAGATAGGCTCCTGTGGACTACAGAGCATTAGCTAAAGCACAGAAAAGAGGAGATCACAGGCGATGGAGAGAAGAAGCACTTTTCTGGCTTCATCCTTCTTCCTGTAGCCCGTTCTCTGGTCAGTCCTCCCCAGGAAATGACCCCAATAAGAAGCCTGACTTCAGACCTAGGAAAGCCCCCAAGACATTCTGGCACTACAGTTGGCAGATAAGGGCAAGGAACAGTTCTTGGGCCAATAGGAACAGGACCCACACAAACCCTGGCCACATCCTCCATAACTGTCTCCCATCCTCTCGACTAGATTCTAAGCTGCTTAAGGGAGGGAACTCTCTACATGGAGTCCTGAGTACCAAAACTTTCCATGAGGTAGGTATTTCTTGGCTGTCCATGGATTGGACTCAAACTGCTAAAGGCACCTCCAAATTCTCTTAGGCAGCAGTTGCTTTGTTCCTTCTCATTGCTCAGGATGGAGTTACCAAACAGGGGAGGCCGAGTTAAATCTGAACTTCAGATAAGCAACAAATAAGTATTCTCAATATTAGCAAGTCACAAACATTGCACGATATTATACCAAAATTCCACATCTGTAAAATTATAATAATATTAGATCATTTATAGGGCTAATGAAGATTGAATGAGGTCCTGCATGTCAAATCAGGGTGTTTTACCTGGCATGTAAAACAGAAGGACAGATTCTGTGCTTGTTCTACAATTAGTTGAGACTGACACACATCAACTAGTGGCAGTTGAGGACCCCTCTAGATGACCTCTAGGCTTGATGCTGTCTTCCCTATCACATTACTCCCTACCTAACCCACTTCTCCTTTCTGATTCCTATTTGAACAGCATGACTTGGTTTAAGTCAACCCCCTGCTAGAATCCCTCCTTGATACTCTTTTTGGTTGCTAGGCTGATATGATAGCCATATGGGATGTGTATGATAATGCTATCATGCTTGCCTGCCTGCCTGCCTGTACTCATAGCTTCAAGCTCCTTGCCCACAGAGATTATTTTATCATCTCTCATCTCAATGCCTAAGAAATTTGGAGGAATATCGCAGCATAATACCAAATATTTAGTGAATATTAGGATGAAACTGACTGTACCATACATAAGGGCAATTGGAAATCATAAATTATAACTATACAATAGTATTAACAAAAACTACTATATGTGGGGTAATATGTATGTGCCAGATACCAAACTCAGAATTTCACATTTAATCCCATCAACCATTCCATGGGGTCACCACTATTAATAATAACATCCCATTTGACAGGTTAACAAAATGAGGCACTAAAAAGGTAAGTGATTCCTCTATACTCCCATAGCCAGAATAATGAAAACTTATTAGAATAACCTGAACGGTCACCACATCAAGAACTCAAGTGAACACATTTCCACTTACTGAAATCTCAGCTCTGATAGGCAAAGGAAAGAGCAAAAGGTAAATTGGCCTAAAAAGACACTGACATCCAAACGAACAGCACAGCACAGGCCGTCTTGGCTGGAGGTGAAGGATGCCAGCACTGGCCATATTGTAGCTACCTGCATCCAAGTTCTGGGGGACGCTGACAGACTGCTTCTCTGCTGTGTTCATATCATCAGGAAATGACTGAAAACTGGGTCTGCTGGATTTTTCTCTCCTCTTCTTCTCCTTGAAAACACCAATACTTGTTCTTCATTTTATATGTACATACCTTAGGGCTTCTCTATGTCTCTATCAATTTTCAAAAGAAACACTTTCTTGTGAGCAAGGCTCCCCTATTAACAATTTTACTCTATTTTCTTTCACCTTGATTCATACTTTAGTTTCTTTCAAACTCTTTGAGAAGTTAAAAACTCTACTAAAAAACTGGTCATCTATCTTGCTGCCTCCCTGACATTGTATCACAGGCAAACCAAAGTGTGCCTACAGGCAGCCTCTATTTTTGCTTATAACTGACCATATTTCAAAAAAAAATCCCTATCTGTCCAATTTTAGTATATATGCTGCCAAAGTGGGCACACCCCTGTCCTTCCTACACTGATGATATGAGCTGCAGCCCACTTAGGTGAGGCCACACAAACCACCTCCAAGCAGGGACTCATGTATGGGCACACACTTGTTCTTTTTAAATCACCTGATCACTCTTTTCTGGTATGAGGCATGGCTTCTCAAGTTATCTAATATTATGAAAATATCTGTGTTGGAAACTAAAATGCCCCCAAAGTTTCATGGCATGGATTTAAACACCTGGTTTTCTTGATGAAAGAACAGGTTAGATATATATTATTGTAGATGTTTTTCTTGAAAGCAACCACTGGATTCCCCAAATCCATAGGGGAAAAACCTATTTCACACAATCAATAAGAGAGAGAGGTAGTTCAACATTTTTCCCTTTCTGTGTCTGCAGAACATTTCCTAGTCTCTTTGTTCTTTCCTTGGAGTTTTCTTTGTCATTAACTTTGGTTTATAAGTAAACACAATATATTCATTTCTGCTGACTTTCTATGATTAAAGTGAATACAATATTCAGAATTTAAACTTTCATGGTTTTGAATGCTTCAGGTCTCCAAAGTGTTTTTTTTTTTTCCACTATATGCTCCTACTGTCTCTGATGTGTGCTGAAACAGCTAAATATAGGAGTAGGGGATGCAGTGCTTTATTGCCATGCTGTGGAGCCAGGTTTCTCAATTTTGGCATTGTTGACATTTTGGACTGGAAATTCTTTGTTGCAGGTGTGGTCCTATGTATGCAGGCTGTTCAGCAGCATCTCTGGCCTCTACCCACCATATACCAACAGCATTCCTTGAGGTTGTGACAATCAAAAATGTCCACATTTACTACCAAATGTTTTCTGGGATTTAAAAGGGAGATTCAGAGTTGCTTCCAGTAAAGAATCACTGCTGTTGAGGATAAATTAAGAAGTCATCAGTGTTTGATGAACACTTGTATGTACCACTTACTTGACCTGCATTTCTTAATTCTTCTCTTCCTAACAGCACTTTAAGATCAGCAGTAATATGCCTCCTTTAGAGACAGAAAAACTGATACTCAAAGCAATGAGATAATTTGCCTATGGGCTCACTGTTTGAAACTATCAAGATTGAGCCAGATTTAAAAGCCCCTACTCTCTCCTCCAATCTATGCTACCTGAAGCATTTGGCCACCATTTCACCATAACTGCCAACCACCAGTGACTTTAAACACTTTTTCTCTTACAAGGACATACTTAACAAGAGATAGTTACATAATCACCAATAAAGTTTGCTATAATTCTCCTCCCTTCTCCCTTAGTAAAAAAAGGGTACTTCATAAGATTTTACAGTAAACTTAAAGATATGTCTATTAACAATATCAACTTCAAATCTATAAAGTCAATTAATCCTAAATTAAATATTAATATTTTTTAGTTCAGAGAGGGTATTGTGTACGATCTGAATTTTCTTTTCCAGACTCCCTGCTGATGAAGGACACATATTTAGTGGTGAACCAAATGTCATTGAAAGTTTTCCCAGAACACTCCATTGAAGGATGCTGTGCACATCTGAGGCAGTAGCTTCCTGCCTGCCTGCCTTCCTGCCACAAACTAAGACTTTCTCAAGTTAAGATATTGACAAAGTGTGTCCAACAGGACTCTAGACTGATCCATGGGATATCAATCAGTATTTCTTCAAAAAATAAATCTTGGTTGAATGTTTTGGAGTAAAAGTTGAAAACAGCAATGATAAATGTAGTCCTTCTTTTTGCATTGAATTGGTATGTGCATTTAAATGGAACATTTACTCTACTATGAGTCCTTAGCTTATTTGACCATGGATTTATTGTTTCCATACTCTGAAAGAATTAGCACTTTGAGGAACACATTATTTGACAGATTCCATTTATTTTCTCTTAAGAGTTTATGTTTTGTTCTGAATGAAATCCTCTAGGGGCTCTTGGTCTCTAATTTCTCCAGATATTTTTTATGACAGCTCTCTATACTTACTCCATTTTAATAAATTATTTTAAATGGGGGAACATAAAGCACTTTGGGCTTAGTCAGAATCTATGGAACATTTGAAAAATCAGATACAAAGAATAGTTTATCCTTTTCATACAAAAAGGGTAAATAATGTTCTAATTCCAGTACTAAGCAGAAAAGCATACTCATCTTTCCCATTGTTAGTTGACAGTTTCTCCAGAAGAGAAATATTACCCCTGTATATCAACACAGATGTGGGGAGGTGTTAAAGCTCACTTTTTTTTTTAAACTTTTATTTAATGCATATAATTTTCCAAAGTACGACTTATGGATTACAATGGCTTCCCCCCCATACCGTCCCTCCCACCCACAACCCTCCCCTATCCCACTCCCTCTCCCCTTCCATTCACATCAAGATTCATTCTCGATTATCTTAATATACAGAAGATCAGCTTAGTATACATTAAGTATGGATTTCAACAGTTTGCTCCCACACAGAAACATAAAGTGAAAAATAATAGATGATTTTTTTAAATGATGATGAAATCAGAGCAGACCTATTGTCATGTTTAATCCCAGTGAGAGTCAAGTTGGGAATTGATAATTTTTTTTTTTTTTTTTACAGAGGATCAGTTTAGTATGCATTAAGTAAGGATTTTAACAGTTTGCACCCCCATAGAAACACAAAGTGAAATATATTGTTTGAGTACTCATTATAGCATTAAATCTCGATGTACAGCACATTAAGGATAGAGATCCTACATGAGGAGTAAGTGCACAGTGACTCCTGTTGTTGACTTTACCAATTGACACTCCTGTCTATGGCATCAGTAATCTCCCTATGCTCTAGTCATGAGTTTCCAAGGCTATGGAAGCCCTCTGAGTTCTCCGACTCTTATCTTGTTTAGACAAGGTCATAGTCAAAGTGGAGGTTCTCTCCTCCCTTCAGAGAAAGGTACCTCCTTCTTTGATGACCTGTTCTTTCCACTGGGATCTCACTCGCAGAGATCTTTTGCCAGAGTGTCTTGGCTTTCCATGCCTGAAATACTCTCATGAGCTCTTCAGCCAGCTCCGAATGCCTTTAGGGCTGATTCTGAGGCCAGAGTGCTATTTAGGACATCTGCCATTCTATGAGTCTGCTGAGTATCTCACTTCCCATGTTGGATCACTCTCCCCTTTATTTACTCCATCAGTTAGCGTTAGCAGGTACTAGACTTGTCTAAGTGCTCCCTTTGACTCCCAGTCCCTTCACCATGACCAACTGTGAACTGAAATTGATCACCTGGAACAGTGAGATGGCATTGGTACATGCCACCTCGATGGGATTGAATTGGAATCCCCTGGTATGCTTCCAACTCCATCACTTGGGGCAAGTCAGCCTGAGCATGTCCTAAATTATACATCTCTTCCCTCTCCCATTCCCACCACCATGTTCAACAGGGATCACATTTCAGTTAATTTTCAACACTTAAGAATAACTGTGCATCAATTACAGATCTAAACCAGTCATATTAAGTAGAACAGATAAAAAAACTACTAAGAGGGATAATGTATTAAGTTGTTCATTAACAGTCAGGGCTATGCTGATCAAGCCACCATTTCCCATAGTGTCCACCTCACTCCAACAGGTTTCCCTCTTGGTGTTCAGTCAGTCGTCACCGATCAGGGAGAACATATGGTATTTGTCCCTTTGGGACTGGCTTATTTCACTCAGCATGATGTGTTCCAGATTCCTCCATTTTGTTGCAAATGACTGGATTTCATTGTTTCTTACTGCGGTATAGTATTCTAAAGAGTACATATCCCATAATTTCTTTATCCAGTCTATCGTTGATGGGCATTTAGGTTGGTTCCAGGTCTTAGCTATTGTGAATTGAGCTGCAATAAACATTAGGGTGCAGACCTCTTTTTTATTTGCCAATTTAAATTCCTTTGGGTAAATTCCAAGGAGTGGGATGGCTGGGTCGAACGGTAGGGTTATCTTCAGGTTTCTGAGGAATCTCCAGACTGACTTCCATAGTGGCTTGACCAGTTTGCATTCCCACCAACAGTGGGTTAGTGTCCCTTTTTCCCCACATCCTCGCCAGCATCTGTTGTTGGTAGATTTCTGAATGTGAGCCATTCTAACCGGGGTGAGGTGAAACCTCATTGTGGTTTTGATTTGCATTTCCCTGATTGCTAATGACCTTGAACATTTTTTCATGTGCCTGTTGGCCATTTGGATTTCCTCTTTTGAAAAATGTCTATTGAGGTCCTTGGCCCATCTCTTAAGTGGGTTGTTGGTTTTGTTTTTGTGGAGTTTCTTGATCTCTTTGTAGATTCTGGTTATTAACCCTTTATCTGTTGCATAGTTTGCAAATATTTTTTCCCATTCTGTCGGTTGTCTTTTCACTCTCCTGACTGTTTCTTTTGCAGTACAGAAACTTCTCAATTTTATGAAATCCCAATAGTTGATTTTGGCTTTGACTGCCTGTGCCTCCCGGGTCTTTCCCAGAAATTCTTTGCCTGTGCCAATATCTTGAAGGGTTTCTCCAATGTTCTCTAGTAACTTGATGGTGTCAGGTCGTAGATTTAGGTCTTTAATCCATGTTGAGTGGATTTTTGTGTAAGGTGTAAGGTAGGGGTCTTGCTTCATGATTCTGCACGTGGAAATCCAATTTTCCCAGCACCATTTATTGAATAGACTGTCCTTGCTCCAGGAATTAGTTTTAGATCCTTGATCAAATATAAGTTGGCTGTAGATGTTTGGGTTGATTTCTGGTGTTTCAATTCTGTTCCATTGGTCTATCCATCTGTTTCTGTACCAGTACCATGCTGTTTTAATTACAACTGCCCTGTAGTATGTCCTGAAATCTGGTATTGTGATGCCTCCGGCTTTGTTTTTGTTGTACAAGATTGCTTTAGCTATTCGAGGTCTCTTGTGCCTCCATATAAATTTCAGCACCATTTTTTCCAGATCTGAGAAGAAGGTCTTCGGTATCTTGATTGGTATTGCATTGAATCTGTAAATTGCGTTAAAGCTCACTTTTATCAGAGCAGATAAGCTATCAACTATATCTTGCCTAGTGAAAAGATACAGAGATGAACGCATTCAGATGGATTAACACCCATTGCCACATCATCCCATTTTCACTGATATGAGTGCAAAGGGTTTATGAAGGCATGAGCATAGAGTTTAGAACTCAATACAAACATTTGTACCTGAAAAGCGTGCTAAGGAGATAACTATTTAGCTGCCCACACATTTAATATTAGCCAGCATGAGCAAGAAACACACCAAGTCAGCAAAATTATTCCCCCTCTTGAACACAGAGCTCTACATTTGGAGAAAGATATACTTTGTGATGAGTCCCGAGTTACTTATCTAAGCTAATAGATTCCTCCACCATGGTTGAGGTAGGGCAACCCAATTCCAGTAAAGAGATTTTTCTAATATTATATTCATAGAAATTAAGTTTTGTTTGCCTAGATCTATAGAGTTTCTTTGCTTTATCTTAAAGTTGTGGCTTCCTGGATATCCATCCACTTTGGAAGGAGTTGTTTGCTTGAAATATGAATAAAGTGGCAAGATGGGATTGTTTATTTAATAAACATGGACTGCTTACTAGAGCAAATTACTTATTAATTGATCTAGTAACAGTATAACTACTGATGCCATCAGCAATGTTACTTCTGCAGGAAAATGTAATGAAAATCAAGTAATTTTCTTTCTGGTTAAACATTAGAATGTATTTATTACACATGGTTATTCTGTAACCCTCCCATAGCTATAATGACTTTGTATGTTGTTCCTACCATGCAGATGGTAAAACTAAGGCATAAAGTGATTAAGTACTGCCTAAAGTTATATAACTATTAAGTGGCTGAGATAGAATGTTGAACCCATGCAAATTATTGTGAACTGTAGTCACCCCACCATGCTATAGAGTGCTGGAACCTATTACATCTATTTAACTATGGTCTGGTACCCATTACCTAAGCTCCCTCACCCTGAACATTCACATTCTATAGTAATCGTTATTCTAAATTCAGATCCATTATTTTATGGTTATTATATGAATTTATTTTATGTTTTAACACAGAAAGCTTTTATTTAAATTGTACAAACTTCATGCATTTCATAAATACAAATTTAGGAACATAATGATTCTTCCCATCCTACCTGCCCTCCCACCCTTCTTCTTCCCCCCTCTCCTATTGCCACTCTTACTTTTAACTAAGATCTACTTTCAATTAATTCTATGCACATAAGATTAACCCTATACTAAGTGAAGAGTTCAACAAATAGTATGGGGAAAAAAACTAACTGTTCTAATTGTTAAATTAACTACAGGAGTCACTGTGCACTTAACTCCTCATGCAGGACCTTTGTCCTCAATGAGTTGTACTATGAGAATTAACTGTAAAACTTGTTCTCAGTTTTCTATATATATTGTGTGTGTGTGTGTATGTGTGTGAAAACTGCTGAAATCTTTTCTTAGTATAGAGTTGGTCTTCTGTGTGTATAAAGTTAATTGAAAATGAATCTTAATGGAGATTGGGACTGGGAGAGGGTGAAGGAGGAGGAAACAGGGTGGGAGTAGGGGTGAGAGGGCTGGTATGGTGGGAGGAATCACTATATTCCTCAAGATGTACTTATGATATTTGTACTCATTAAATAAAAGGTATTCAGAAGTCGAGACAAGGGCTGTTCAAAGTCAATGTATCTCAAAGTGTCAATTTCACTTTTATAGATTACTTTTTAGGTGTTCTATTAGTTACCACAGATCAGGGAGAATATATGGTATTTTGTCCTTTTGGGACTGGCTTATTTCACTAAGTATAAACCCATTATTTTTTAACTTCCATATATGAGGAAGAACATACAGTACTTGTCTGTGTCTGGCTTATATCACCTAATGTAATGATCTCTAATTCCATCGATTTTGTGGCAAATATCAGGATTTTATTTCTTTAAAGGCTGAATAATGTTCCACTGTGTAACAATTTTTTCTTTATCCATTCATCCATCAATAACACTGAGATTGGTGCCATAACTTGGCTATTGTGATTAGTGCTGCAATGAACACACTATCTCTTGGATATGCTGTTTTTTTTTTTAATTTTTTTTTTTTTGACAGGCAGAGTGGACAGTGAGAGAGAGAGACAGAGAGAAAGGTCTTCCTTTGCCGTTGGTTCAACCTCCAATCGCCGCCACGGCTAGCGCGCTGCGGCCGGCGCACCGTGCTGATCCGATGGCAGGAACCAGGTACTTCTCCTGGTCTCCCATGGGGTGCAGGGCCCAAGTACTTGGGCCATCCTCCACTGCACTCCCGGGCCACAGCAGAGAGCTGGCCTGGAAGAGGGGCAACCGGGACAGAATCCGGCGCCCCGACCGGGACTAGAACCCGGTGTGCCGGCGCCGCAAGGCGGAGGATTAGCCTAGTGAGCCGTGGCACCGGCCCGGATATGCTGTTTTTATATCCACTGGATAACTACCTAGAAGTATGCTAGATGTCATATGGTAGATCTATTTTCAGTTTTTTTAGGTTATTGTTTCTTACTCTTGTCCCTTCAAGCCTAAGGGTGGTAACAGCTTCAAGCTTTTCCTTGACTGACCAATGATTCATCATCCCTTGTTGATTTTCCTTAACTTTTCATTTCAGTTCATAAATGTTCTTTTCATTAAAATCTCCTTGTTCATCTTTATTGAGCCTGCTACCTGATCTACAGAATGTCTTTGACTAAAACATGCTTCTCAACTCCCTAACCACTACTTCTCTTTCTATAACTGACTCCTATTCATCCTTTGAGATTCATCAAAACCTGGGAATCTAGAAAAGGTTATCTGGAAGGAAAAACCATTAAAATATTTGCCAAATATCTCCTTCTATCTGTATAATTGCTTTTATCATTCATTATTTTAATGTTCTATTTCCTCTACTAGACAGTGAATTTTTTTTAAAGATTTTTATTGACAGTGGTGAAATTCTTTAAGATTAAGTCATTAGTTACAAATAGATGACATTTATCTTGTATACTCTGTTTCTAATTGATTAGTCATACACAGCAAGTTCTGGTTGAATAAATAAATGAGTTATTCAAAATTTTTTGATCAGATTCCCAGGTTGCAATGACCTCAACTGTTATTGTCTCCTGTCATATAAAACCTTCTGGAGTTTTGCCTCAGACCTCATTAATTGGACATCTCTAAGATATCTTCCATTATTATGGGCATTCATCTTTAAAACTGAAACTATCACTGGCACATTAGGGGATATTAATCATTTATATATTAGTATAATTTAATAAAAACCTCTCTGTTAAATATTAACTGAAAGTGATAGAATAATAAATTTGATTGAGATTAGGAAATAATTATTTGCTACTCTGAAGTTTAGGTGGGCACAAAGGGGTGTCTTAGTGATGGTCCAACAGTCCATAATGGACCCGCATTTCCAAGCATTGGCATAAAGGAACAAAAGAAATCTAAAGTTCCTTTGACCAAGGGTACTGTACTTAAAGATCCCTGATAACTAATTACACATCTGTTACAAAATACTAAATGGATTTGATGTAGGAAAAAATAAACTACTTTCCCTCCTCCTCAATTTAGACTTTTTTTTGGCCTTTTTGCTATATTTGCTAATAGTTAACAAAGAATGAAGCCTTTGTTCTTTCTTTCACAAGACAATTTTTAAAACCCAATGCTTGCATAACTTGAACTGCCAGTAGTTTTACTTGTTAGTGGAACAAACATGGGAACTATATAATCTTTTCTGTCCACTTCTCTATGTGGTCAAGTTTCTTGTTTTAACCCAAATGTACTTTTAGCTTTATTAATCACATGATTCCTCTTTCTGCACATGTAGTGAGATGCAGCCTACAAATTCAGTTTAATAAATATTTTAATTACATATATGATAAGTGGTAGATATAAAAAAGGAAATTCACACATCTTTTCATAGTATATACTTAATAAGGGTTTGGTATGCTTTGTTGGCTTCCCTAGAGGAAGCAGCAATGTAGAAAAAAGAAAATTACTGAAGTACCCAGAGTCATTTAAAGCAGCTTCAGAAGAGGTAACCTACTTGTTAGAGAAAAAAAAAATATCCCCAGCATCTATAGGAGCCAAGTCAGCACTCACTGGAAGAATACAGGAAATTGTGTGCCTATTTAGGGTTGCAAGCCAGAACTGAAAAACTGCCCAGGTAAGGTAACAGTATTGTACTAAATAAGCCATTTTGTGGAATTCTTGTGGAACCTTTCCTCTTTGCCATGGAATAGCATGTGAGTACCTTAAAAAAGGTATTTTCTTCATGTAGGTTTTAGAATCCATGACCAGACTGTAATTCAAATATAGCATGACGCAATTCAGCTGATCTTCTATGATTATAATTAGTAGTTTTTTGTCTGTTCTACTTAATATGACTGGTTTAATTCTGTAATTAATACACAGTTGTTCTTAAGTGTTGAAATTTAACTGAAATGTGATCCCTGTTAAACATAAGAGTAGGAATAAGAGAGGGAAGAGATGTACAATTTGGGACATGCTCAATATGACTTGCCCCAAATGGTAGAGTTAGAAACATACCAGGGGACTCCAATTTAATCCCATCAAGGTGGCATGTACCAATGCCATCGCACCAGTCCAAGTGATCAATTTCAGTTCACAATTGATCATAATGAAAGGACTAAGAGTCAAAGGAAGCACATAAACAAGTCTAGTACTTGCTAATACTAACCGATAGAATAAATAAAGGGGAGAGTGATCCAACATGGGAAACGAGATTCTCAGCAGACTCATAGAATGGTGGATGTCCTAAATAGCACTCTGGCCTCAGAATCAGCCCTAAAGGCATTCCGATCTGGCTGAAAAGCCCATGAGAGTATTTCAGGCATGCAAAGCCAAGACACTCTGGCAAAAAAAAAAAAAAAAAAAACCCTAAATGAAAGATCTCTGTGAGTGAGATCCCAGTGGAAAGAACAGGTCTTCAAAGAAGGAGGTACCTTTCTCTGAAGGGAGGAGAGAACTCCCACTTTGACTATGACCTTGTCTAAACAAGATAAGAGTCGGAGAACTCAGAGGGCTTCCATAGCCTTGGAAACTCATGACTGGTGCATAGGGAGATTACTGATGCCATAAACAGGAGTGTCAATTTGTAAAGTCAACAACAGGAGTCACTGTGCACTTACTCCTCATGTAGGATCTCTGTCCTTAATGTGCTGTACATTGAGACTTAATGCTATAATGAGTACTCAAACAATATATTTCACTTTGTGTTTCTATATGGGTGCAAACTGTTGAAATCTTTACTTAATGTATACTAAACTGATCCTCTGTAAAAAAAAAAAAGAAAAGAAATGATCAACTCCCAACTTGATTCTCACTGGGATTAAACATGACAATAGGTCTGATCTGATTTCATCATCATTTAAAAAAAAATCATCTATTATTTTTCACTTTATGTTTGTGTGGGAGCAAACTGTTGAAATCTTTACTTAATGTATGCTAAACTAATCTTCTGTATATAAAGAGAATCAAAAATGAATCCTCATGTGAATGGAAGGGGAGAGGGAGTGGGAAAGGGGAGGGATGCGGGTGGGAGAGACGATATGGGGGGGAAGCCATTGTAATCCATAAGTCGTACTTTGGAAATTTATATTCATTAAATAAAAGTTAAAAAAAAATTTGAGTTTGATCACAGAAATGTCTGAGAAATCTCCATTAATTAAAGGAAATAGATTATTGCCTGCTGTAGTAGAAATGAGGAAGAACTGTAGCATCTAATAGAACCACCAAAACAGCTTTTAGCAAAGATAGTATATTTTTCCCTGCTGTGCAGATATTATGAACTTGCTGAGAAGCCCAACTCTTCAGTCTGTGTGGAGGACAAAATACCAACATCTCTGAATGACAATGACGGCACAATTGGGAAGGACATTAAATTGGGACCCACTTGAAGCAAGTGGCAAAGAGAAATCAATCAGCGTTGTTATTTTTTGCTTCTCCTGGAGAGCTAGCAAGGCCATGCATAAAGACTATGGCAAAAATGTGCCTTTGAAAAATCTCACTATAATTATCTGTCTAATGGCATAGTGTAACTCCCATTCAAGGAAAGGGCAACATCACCTCTGGGTGTCAGGTCCTACATTTCATGATGACTATTAATCACTATAATGGCTGAATGCCACTGTGCATCTGTCTAGTGTGCTGGCTTTTCTGCTCACTTTCACAGGCATTACATCATGGAGAGGCAGTATGGCAGAGTGGAAGAAGCATGAGCCAGCATGTAGCAAGCTTTCCTTTCAATTCTCACTCTGCTACATAAGCCTAGATAACCCTAAACAAATTGCTTATTGTTCCTATGGCTTCTTGACTGGAAAATGAGGATGGTGATACTGATTATGTGGGCTGTAGCCAAGTTCACAGATAATGTCCACAAGGTACCTGAACACATCTGGTGACCACTATTAGGACCAGCATCATCAGAACCACAAAGTTAACTCTACAGTTAAACATGACATATATAAAATACTCAAACATGAGGAAATTGGGATCAAAAAAGTAACAGTATTTGCCCAAGATATGCTCATAAAAGTATAACTTCCAAGTCCTACACTTGATACTCTTTAGTATCTTGTTTTTATTTACATAGAATTTATTTTTTGTTTAAATTTTATTTAAGGTATACAAATTTAATGTATTTCACATATACAGATTTAGGAATATAGTGACACAAGCAAAAGCAAGAATCCAACAGCTCAGTCCAAGTCTCCCAGGTGAATGGCAGAGACTCAAGTGCTTGAGCTATCACCTACTGCCTCCCAGGGTGTTCATTACCAAGGAAGATGAAATCAAGAGTGGACCCAGGACTCAAACCTAAGCACTCATGAGATGCAGGCATCCCAAGAAATGTTTTAACTGCTGCACCAAATGCCTGCCCCAGAGAACCAATATCTTAAATACCATTTCCCACTAGGAGAATGCTGATAAGAATAGTTGTTACAAGAGAATGAGGACACAGAAAGCCTTACATCTATCTTTCATGTTTAAAATGTATATGTTTGATATATAACTAAAATTAAACATTTATATATATAAACAATATACATTCCAAAATAAGTCCATTTTCCATTTATTAGCATGTCATATATCCCAATACTTTAGAAAAATACATAAATAATTCTAACACAAAACAAAATTGGGGTCGGAGAAGATGGAGAATGCACTGAGTTTAAGCCTTTTGGTTTATCTGAAAAAAATTTTGTTTGCCTAAAAAAATCTAATTATACTCTGCCACAGATGTTGAATCAAATTAAACTATATAGTATTTCCCAGAAATTGACAATATCTTGAGAAGCCACATGCCATGCATTGCATTTTTGTTCAGTTAAATAACACTTTTTGGTGTCTAATGGCACCAGTATATTGCAGACATAGGCAACAGGGTACTGTGAGAGATTGGGAAGAAGCTACTAAGAATCTTGTTATATTATTGACTTAGGTAGTCCATGGATGGCAAATCATTATTTCGTTACCTGATGGATCTGCAGGTCTTGTATAACAAAAGATCTTTTAAGCAGCAGGATTGATGCTTTAAGTTGGGAAACAGTATATCAATAAAGGTCAGTGTGACAATATGATTCATTTAAAATACGATGCTACTGCAAGAAGTCAGTTTTTACATTTCAGAATAAATGGCAAGTATTTTTTGTTTGTGTTTAGATTCTTCACAAAAACCTTGTTTGAAATGTTTTATTATTTACTGTTGCATTTAGAGATGAAAGGAACCAATTAATTTGCCTTTCATGATCATTTCTAACTGGTAAGAGAAGGTAGGGACCTACAGCAAAAATCAATTGGTTAATAAAATAGTTAATTGACTAAGTGCTTGTTCTGATGGGCCAAAAGCATACACAGTGCACATCCAAAGTCAGGGTGCTTAATTAAAATGGGGCTGGCTGTGCGTAATGAAATTCTGCCATGTAGATAGGAATTAATGTTGGAAACACATCTGCATTTATTATTATATTGCAGGATGGAAGTAAATTAAAAGTAGCCCAATTAGGCCTTTGTTTTAATGGACTCCCCATAAGTCACTAGTGGCTAACACAGAAGTTAAAAGAAAGTCTAAAAATTACATTTCTCAAAACATGAGAACTCATTAGTTTTGTATTTCAGATTCTAAGATGTCATATGAAATATAAACTGGGAAAAACTAGATAAGATTATTCTAATTCTTAAATAAATCATGGTTTTATTACAGGTAGATGGTGAAAAATTATGGTTAAAATTTGTGTGTTATCCAAGACTTTGCAAATCTATGTTTTTAAACAAAATAGAAGAACATCTACAAATGATATCAACTCTGCCTGCCCACATTTATTACCTGTTTCATGTTAATAGGAATTATTTTTCCCATAGAAATTATAAACTATTCTCAGAAAAAAACAAGAATTTTTTTTACTATGTCTGCTGTTTTTGAAATTTTAAGTCAATTTTATTAAGGTAAATTTAACATAAGGGTCACCAATTGGAGTATACTATATTATACAAGTCAATGAGTTTTTAACAGCATTTAGAGGTATAATTGACCTACACATTCAAAATGTGTATTTGGGTAAGTATATACCCTGTACTCTTTACCAGTCAAGATAATAAAGATATGGAGTGACTCTAGAAGTTTCTCCATCCTTTTCTAATTACACTTCCAGTTCCTCACCACTACCATCCCATCCCTTTCCCAATCATTGATCTGCTTTTTTTTTTAATTAACTTGTTTATTTTCATTTTTTCCTTGAAAGGCATATAAACACAGAGCAAAAGACAAAGAACTTCCATCTGTTACTCTACTCCCTAAATGCCCACAGTTGCTTAGGGCTAGTCTAGGCTAAAGCCAAGAACCCAATCCAAGTCTACTGCATGAGTGGCAAAGACCAACTACTTGAGCCATCACTTGCTGCCTCCCTGGGTGCACATTATCAGGAAGCTAGTTCAAGAGTGGAATAGCCATTACTCAAACCAGGCACTCCTCTATGGGAAACAAGCAGCCCAAGCACTGTGTCAGATGCCTGCCCCACCAATCTGTTTTCTCATCACTATTTGTGTTTCTAGAATTAAAAGTTTAAAACAGGCATGCCAACTTCTACAAATAAAATCCATTCTGAGATTTTTTTTATTAGGATTGTATTGAAATGTATGGATCAATGTGGGGGAAATTCTCATAACAATAATGTTTTCTAGTCCACAAACATAATATATTCCCTTCATTTACTTAGATCATCTTTGGTTTATCTAAACAATGTTTGTAGTTTTCAATGCACAGATCTTTGATACTCAGACTTATTTAATACTCTGTCATATTAGCCTCAAATATTTCTTACTTATGATGCTACTATAAGTGGCTGGGATTTTCATTTCAATTTCTGATTTAATGCTAATATACAAAAATATCACTGATATTTCATATTAATGCCCTATCTTGCAACCTTATTAAACTCACTTATCAGTACTATTGCTTTTTTGTGTATTCCATTAAATTTTCACATAGATGACAGTATCTTTGGAAACAAAAGACAGTTTTACTTCTTTGTGGAAGATTCTTTATTTCTTACTCTTTTGTTTTGGGTAAATACCCCATACATTGATGAACAGAGGTAATGAAAGCAAACATTCTTGTTCTGTTCATGATTTAAGAAGTATTTGAGGCCAGCAATATGGCAGCCCATAAAGCTGCCGCCTACAGTGCTGGCATCCCATATGGGCACTGGCTGCTCCACTCCGATCCAGTTCCCTGCTGATGAGCCTGGGAAATTAGTGAAAGATAGTCCAAGCTCTTGGGCCCCTGCACCCATGTGGGAGACCCAGAAGAAGCTCCTGACTTCAGATCGTCCTAGCTCTAGTTATAGCAGCCATTTGGGGAGTGAACCAGCAAATGCTCGCTCATTTGCGCTCTCTCTCTCTGCCTCTGCCTCTCTGTAACTCTTCCATTCAAAAAAATAAATACATCTCAGAAAAGGCCTGCTATATAAAAAGAAAATTCAATGTTTTGATCATTAAGTATTACAAAACTATAAATTTCGTCAACCTTTTTTAATCGAGGAAATTCTGATTAATAGCAAATTTGCTTGGTTTTTGTAAGGAATGAATATTAGACTACTTCAGATGTGCTGGCTTTTTTTTTTCTTTGCATCTATTGAGAAGAGCACTTTCTTTTTCATTTACTAAAATTATATTGACTGATCCTCTGGCATTTTTATTTTTGATAAATATTTTTAATTTACATTAGGGCTTAATGTTCCACTAGAGTTCAACAAATATGAAGTAAAATGACCATAGTTCAGCAGCAAAACAGGCAAAGGCTATAAGGCTATCAAATGAAAAGATGTTCAACCTCACTCATGTCAAGTTTAAAATAGTGAAAAAAAAATCTCTGAAACTACACTAGTTTATAATTATTAATTTGTTTGGGGCTGACATTGTGGTGCAGAGGGCTAAGCCACCACCTACAACATCAGCATCCCCTATGAGCACCAGTTCAAGTCCTGGTTACTTCACTTCTGATCCAGGGCCCTGCTAATGTACCTGGGAAAGCAGTTGAAGATGGCTGAAGTACTTGAGCCCCTTCCACCCACATGAGAGACCCAAATGCATTTCCTGGCTCAAGATTTCAGTGTGACCCAGCCTCAGCATTCACAGTCATTTGGGGAGTGAGTGAGCCAAAGGAAGATATTTTTGTCTATTGGTCTGTCTGCCTGTCTCTCTCTCTCTCACTCTGCCATCAAATAAATCTTTTTAATAAAAATTCTGTTGGACAAATTATTAAAACAAAGTTTGACAAAACACTGTATTTTCAGCAAAACTGATATATACAGTCATTTCTTTTTCTGTTTTTTTTAACTCACACATATTAAAGAGAACGTGCAGTATTTATTTGTGTCTAGCATATTTCACTCGACATGATGCCCTCCAGTTGTAACCATTTTGATGCAAATGATAAAATGTCATTCTTTTTTTTATAGCTGAGTAATAGTCTACTATGTGTGTATGTATGTGTGTGTCACATTTATCACATTTTCTTTATCCACTCACCTGATCCATGTACAGCTTGGTTGATTTCCATATTTCAGCTATTGTGAACAGTGCTGTTATAAATGTGGTGGAGCAAGGATCTCTTTAAAACAAAGTTTTCATGTCTTTTGGGTATACACCTAGTAATGGGATTGCAAGATCATACGGCAAGTTTTTTAAGGAATCTCATATTGTCTTCCATAGTGGCTGCACTAATTTACAGTCCCACCAACAGTGTTTAACAGTTCCGTTTTCTCCACATTCTCACCAAAATTTGTTGCTATCTTTTGGATAATAGCCATTCTTACAGGGGTGAGGTGATACCTCATTGTTTTTGTTTTTGTTTTTTTTAAGATATATTTGTTTATTTGAAAAGCAGAGTAACAGAGAAGGTGGGAGAGATGGAGAAAGAGAGATCTTCCACCCACTGATTCATGCCCCAAGCACTAGGGTTGGGCCAGGCCAAAGCTAGGAGCCTAAAACTCCATCTGGGTCTATCATGTGAGTGGCAGAGGCCCAAGTCCTTGGGCAAACTTTCACTGCTTTCCCAGGTGCATTATCCAGGAGATGGATCGGTAGTGGAGCAGCCAGTATTTGAATCGGGGATCTTATGGGATACCAGTATCACATGCTGTGGCTTCACCTAATGTACCACATTGTGGTTTTGATTTGAATTTCCCTGATGGCTAGCAATACTGGGCACTTTTTCATTTATTATGAAATATATGATATATGTTAGCCATTTATATTTCTCCTTTTGAGAACTACTTGGGTCCTTTGCCTATCTTAACTTCATTGGTTTTCACAATACCTGTCTTTCAAGCATGCTACAAAGTTATAATAATTCAAACAACATGGTACTGGCATAAAAACTGACACACAGATCAATGCAACAGAATAGAAAGCCCAGAAATTAATCCACATACATACAGCCAAATTGATTTTTGACAAATTTGCTCAGATCCCACATTGGAGAAAGGATAATCTCTTCAATAAATGGTGTTGGCAAAACTGGGTGTATACATTTAGAAAAATCAAATTAGATCCATACCTCTTTCAAATACGAAAATCAACTCAAAATTGATGAAAGACCTAAATTAATACCTGAGACTATGAAGCTTACAGAAGAAAAAATGCAGGAAATGCTTCAAGACATTCATGTAGGTGATGATTTCCTGGGTAAGAACCACCCCTCCTCCTACCACCAAAGCACAGGCAACAAAAGCAACTCTAGACAAATGGAATTTACCAAACTCAGAAGCTTCTGCACATCAACAGAAATAACCCATAGACTAAAGAGACATCCAACAGGATAGAAAAAAATATTTGCAAGCTACTTATCTGACAAAGGATTAATATCCAGAATATATAAGCAACTCAAAAAAAAATCAACAATAGGGCCCAGCACTGTGGTATAGCAGGTAACACCACCTGTGATGATGGCATTCTACGTGGGCACCAGTTCTTGAATCCTAGCTGCTCCACTACTGATCTAGCTCCCTGCTAATGGCCTGGAAAAAGCAGCAGAAGATGGCCTAAGTGTCTGGGCCTCAGGACCCATATGGGAGACCTTGAAGAAGCTTCTGGCTCCTGGCCTCAACCTGGACCAGCCCCAGCTATTGCAGCCAATGGGGAGTGAACCAGCTGATAGACGGTTCTCTCTCTCTCTCTCTCTCTCTCTTCCTCCTTCCCTCCCACCCGCCCTCCCTTTCTGCCTCTCTCCCTCTCTCTCTTTCAAAATAAATCTAAAAACAAAATAAAACAAAAAAGCACACAGATGATTGGTTTTTGATGTTAATTCAACCTTGTGCTTTTAGATAAATCCTATTTGGTCATGATGTATTATACTTTTACATTTTGTTGGCTTCAATTTGCTAAAATTTTTAAGGTTTCCCTGCTCTATAACTGTGAGGGATACCTTGCTTTGTAGTTTTTTTCTCTTATAATGGCTTTTTCTGGATTTGGTATAAAAGTAATTCTGGCTCATACAATGTGTTGAAATATTTTCCTTCGTCTTCATATTTCTGGATGAGTTTGTGTAGAATCAGCATTATTTCTTCCTTAAGTGTTTAGCAGAATTTTACAATGAAAATAGCTGGGCACTGAGTGCTCATCATGAAAAAGTTTTTCCTACAAATTCAATTTCATTTATAGACATCGGGCTTATTCAGGCTATTGAGTTTTTTTCTCATATGAACTTTGGTAGTTTGTGTCCTTCAAGGAATTTTCTCATTTCATGTAAGTTGTCAAATTTATAGTCACAAATGTGTTTACAGTATTCTCTATTATCTTTTAATATCTACAGTAATTCTATACTGAATGGCTTGTTGTATTTTTATTCATGACATTAGCAATTTTGTATGTTTTTTTTCCTAATCAGTCTGACTAGGAGTTTATACATTTTATGGATCTTATTAAAGCAACAGCTCTGGTATTGTTAATTTCACTGCTGCATTTTTGCTTTCTACCTTATTGACTTCCAGTCTAACTTTCATTATTTCTTTTCTACTACTTACTTTGAGTCTTACTTGCTTCTCATTTTCTAGTTTCTAAAATTGGAATGGGCAGTTATTTATTTGAAACTTGTTTTTATTTTCTTAGAAGGGCATTTAGCCCTACAAAAATTCTCCCAATATATTACTAGAGCATTCTCACAAATATTGTTATTATGTTTTCATATTCTTTCAACTCAAGATACTTTCCAATTTCATTTTTAAATATTTTTTGACCTAAATTCTTAAAGACCATTTTTATAGTTTCCAAATACTGGAAAAGCTTTAAAGGTATCTTTCTGTTATTGATTTCCAAATTATTTCCATTGTGATCTGATTTTGGATCTTTTTTCATATTCCATTTTACCTCCTTTGCTGATCTATTAGCTATAAATTTCTGTTTTGATATGTCAGTAGTTTCACTAGGGCTGATATATCTGTCTTTAACTTGTCTTAGTCTACCTTCAAGTGTTTATACCATTTCACATATAACATAAAGTCCTGGCAAAAAATATACTTCTATTTCTCACCTGCTAGGCTTCCATGTGTTCATTTTCATACACCTTACATCTACATACATTGTAAGCCATTTAATACATTTTTTGCTTTAATGATGAGTCTATTAGCTTACCTTTTAAATAGATTTCTATGATAATTCTTTACATTTATCCACACGGCTACCATTTCTTCTTGAAAGACTTTCTGTAATATTTCTTATAGGCCAGATATGCTAGTGATGAAATCTTTCAACTGTTATACATTTGAAAAGATTTTATTTCACATTCATTTTTTTTCATGAAACAATGTGTTGAAATTTTCTCAGGGATGAAGAAAGGATTTACATTTACAACTTAAAGTATTTAAATATTCTCACCCATCCCTACAATACCAGCCCCTTGGGAGTTCTACTGCCTACACCCGTGGCCCCTGAGCTTCTTATCAATAACACTGAAAACTTCCACCTTTATCCTTCCCATGACCTCTCTTCACATCCCAGCCTCAGTTAATTCCCTCTCCGTCCCTTTATCCCTTTTTATATAGGAATAATCCTGTTTTCTTATAACCCATCTTTTGTCATTTTGAATGTTTATCTGGATGAAGAGAGAGGCCAAAGATGTGTTAAAGATAGCAATGACATGGTTTGCTCTGGGCAAGATTTTTTTTTTCTTTTTAAAAAACTTATTTACTTGAAAGGCACAGCAACAGAGAGGGGGCAAGAGACAGTTCTTCCATCAGCTGGTTCACTCCCCAAATGGCCTCAACAGCTGGGGTTGGGCCAGATTGAAGCCAGGAGCCTGGAATTGCCACATGAGTGGCAGGGGCCCATGCACTTGGTTCATCTGCTGCTGCTTTCCCAAGCACACCAGCATGGAGCTGGATGGGAAACAAAGCAGCCGGGACTCAAACTATCACTTCTGTATGGGGCTACCCAGCCTGCTGTGCTACACCTGCCCCCAATATTTTATCTTGTTCTTAATACCAGGTGTGGTCAATGATCTTTTGAATTAGAAACATTGTACTCTTAACCTAATATTTTCACAATATTTTAGGAAAAACTAATCTTAAGTTTTACGATATCTTAAGGAGGCCCAAGCAAGGCTACACTTCAAATTGACAAGCGTGAATTCAAGTACTTGTGTCTGCTGCTCTCTGGTGTTCAGATGGGTCGTGAAAGCAGAGCATTCCCCACAGCCTGGGGAATCCTCCAGCAGGCCTCCCTCCACTTGGACCCTGTGGGGCAGCCGGAGGTCCTGCCAGCCTTTCTCAGCCTTTTCCTTGAACGGCTGTAAGCAGTCCAGGAAGGAAATAATGGTGCCCTCAAACTTGTTCCAGAAAACATTCTGGCTCCCATCTGAGAACAAGAGCAGCACAGCCGAATTACCTGTCAAAGACTTCGGATAGGAGTAGTTTGCGCAGGAGACTCCAGGCCAATCGTGTTGGGGAGGGCAAGCGGCACAAGGCAACCCGAACCCAGGCAGCGTTGATCTCTCCACAGTCCACTGGCCAGCGGGGACGCTGTTGACGTCGCCCTCAAAGCCCTTCTCCCAGATCTCAAACATGACTTGGAAGAGCTGGTTTTCTTCTACCGGTGCAGCTACACCCGTGCATGCCACGGCTGATTCTCCATGCTCCCCAGCTGGTCACACAGCTCCAGCTGCAGCCACTTCAGCGCACAGTACTTCTTTCAGGACTGCGTCTCCTGCTGCTCCAGCTCTTGTGTCTCTGCCTGGGACTCCTAGAAAGTCCTTGTCCACGCCCTCTAGCTCTCAGGCCAGCCAGGTGGCCTCCAGCTCCAGGGCCCGTAGCTCCTGCAGGGCCTCTGTCTTGCGCTCCACCCGCAGCTCCCCGGAATCCAAGCAGCGTCCGTAAATCTGTCAAGTTTGGTGAGGGTGAGCTGAGAGTCCAGCAGCTCTAGGAGGTTATCTGTACACTCTACACCCAGTGGACATCTTTCTGCCTGAAGAGGATGTCAAAAATCTGCCCAGTAGCCTCCTGCCTGCTACTCAAGTTTCACACGGAGCAAATGTGTCCTGCAAACAGGGTGAAGCAGCTGCTGTATTCCGATGTCCGGCCATCACAGGGAAGGCGCCTCTGAAGGGACACACCTGTAGCTTTGTACTCTGTCTCACCTTTGCCGAGGAGGCGCCAGCCTCCTGGCCTTCTCCTGGCTTCCCCGTGCGGCCGCAGCTCCAGGGGCTCTCTCAGTTTAGCGGCTGGCTACAGTGCTGGCAAATGAAGTGGCTGGAAGGCAAGGCCGACGCCTGGGCTTTCAACTTCAGTCTAGAGTCCCTCTGGCCTCTCAGTTGCTTATCCTTTGATATTTCCTAAGTTCTTTATTGAAGAGTGATTCTTTCTAAAATTCACATTCACTTTTCAACGTAGTTTGGCTATAGTAATAATTCTAGGTGGGCAAGGTTTTTGGTAAGGTTTTCTCTTCCATACTGTAAACACATAAAGCTATTTACCATGTCTTGTACCCAGTGGTGAATCTAAGTTCATCTTTTATTTTTGTTCCTCCGTATATAACGTGTCTTTTGTCACTAGCTCAATTCACAATGTTTCTCCTCAATAAGGATATTAAACAATTTGATTACCATGTACCTTGAAGAAGTAGTCTCCATGCTTCTTAGGTGTTGGGGCTCATTGAGCTTCTTGGTAATAGAGCTTTATAATTTCTAGCAATTTCGAAGAGAAAGTTGACAACTATTTTCTATCTAGATTTTTCTACCCATTCTTTCTGTAATTCAAAAAAAAAAATTGTGTGTGTGTGTGTGTGTAGCAGGGTTATGCCATCAGGAGCAAAAATTATACTCCTTTTAGAAAAAAAAACAAATGTCCTGGCATGCTTCTAGGCCCTATTCAAGGGTCTAAGTCTCCTGAGATTGTGCCAGAGGTTCAGAACCATGTAGGGGCATCCCTATGAGCATCCACATCTTAGAATCCCTGATGTCTTGACATAAAATAAGTACTTGTTAATGCTTATAAAGCTATAGTAATTTTTCAAAGATATATGCAGTGTGGTTTTGATTATTTGCAAAGAGAACTGAATAAAGAGAATGAAATCAATGATCACGTAGAATTAACTTAAGCTATTTGATAAAGATTTCAATGGAAAAAAAAAGATTTCAGTAGAAAGGAAGACGTCATAACACTCTGGGCTTTTGATGAAGCTCTGACTATGTGCCAGAGCCTATGCTCAGCACCTGGCTTCTATTATCCCACTGAATTCATAAAACAGACCCTAGGAGGCAATTATCAGTACCTCTCATTTGAAAGTGAGGAAGTTGATGCTCAAAGAAAATGTACAACTTATCTAAACAGAGAATATTGTTAAGTTAGAAAGAAATCTCTGACTGCCTTCAAAATATCTTTTTTATTCCAGTTCATAATTTAAGAATAACTCATATACAGTGTGTTATTTATTATGTTGATCTTGAGATTCATATATATACATATATACATATTTAAATATAAATTACATGTACAGTTTAATTAGGGACTAGGATATTTTGTTGCACTCTAAGGCTCCATCATTATTATCCCAGTCCATTCTCTTCAAATCATCTTAACAACTAGTGTAGATTAATCTTCAACTGATTGCAAATTCTTTTTTGGATAAATATCACTACTTATTGATTTATATAATTCCCATAGATTTGCCTAATGTATATTTCTGGAACACAAAGATTCTAGAACACAAAGTCATCATATCTATATTAAATGGTATTTTAAAATTGAACATTTTCTTACATTTACTCCAATTTTCATACTTTATGATAATGGTTAACTTACAATAAATTGATTTCCACAAGGTCACTGAGCCAGGGAATGGCAAACTAATTCTATAAAAAATGTTAAGCAAGTACCTAGTATGTAACAAGGTCTAAGATTGTAATGAATATCTACTGCTCAACTCTATACTCCTTCCAAGATACCTACAAACTAATTTTCAATGACTCTTACTGGAGTATGAACTCCAAGAGAGTAACTTTGTCCTGTTTCATTCCATATCACCAGTAAATTGAGCAATAGCTGGCATCTGAATATTTGGTGACTAGATGAAAAATAAGTTAATGAGCCATTAATTTTCAGACAATTTAAATATCTTTTGATGATTTACATGGTACTTACAAATTTTGCCAGATTATTTTTGCAAATGTCAGTAACTACTGTAAAATTCAAAGATTTTAGAATTATCACAAAAGTGGCATATGTATGGGAAACAGAGTTTCAGCTATGTGTGCTTTACGACTGCATTCAATATAAGAGTTGATTCCTTTTTTTATGAAAACATTTGTGTTTGGGGTGAAGTTTTTGCATTCCCTTCCCTGGTGCAGTCACAGTCAGAATCTATAATTGGCTATGCTATCACTGAGCCCCCACTTACCCAATGGAACATCAGCTTTATGAAAGCAAGTTTGCTTTTCATGTTCACAGTAGTGTGTTGAGTTTGCTAAAATGAGGCTCTTGCAAGCCATTATCAATGAGAAATAATAAAAGGCTAGTGGGGACCAGGTTTGCATTGCTTCTTTTTAGAGCTTTTTACAAAGGTATACTTGGGAATGCTGTTTTTCAAAATCCTGTCCTGACAAGTTAAGAACTAGCAGTTCTTTGTTGAAAGAAAGTTCCTTCATCTTTTTTTTCTTCTTTTTCTATTTAGGAAGGTTTCCTTCCTCTGAGATAGCCTCCTTTGGTCTGCAATATGCCTATTGTACGCAGGTAGAAATTCACAGGTTCGCTCCCTACCACTACCCTTTATTTTGAGCATAGGAAAATTGTAAGTTGTACATACTGTTTGAATCTAAAGATAAGCCTCATTCTTCATGTTCCAGTAATATTTACTCATCAATCACAAACATTTTCTGGGTGCCTAATACATGCAAAAGGGCTGTATCAAAGGCTACAGAAACGAATTATCGCTTACAATTAAGGTACACATATGGTAGAAATGACTTTTACCACCTGCCTTCTACTCGACACACTGGGTAGCCCCTTACTGACACTACATAATTTAATATTCAGAACACTCCCCAGAAACGAGGCATCAAAAGCATATATTTTTCATGTTCTCACCGCCAAAAAATAATAAATTGGTGCGATGATACATATGTTAATTAGTTTGATTTAATCTATCTTTTTTTAAATTTTTTTTTTTTTGACAGGCAGAATTAGACAGTGAGAGAGTTATAGACAGTGAGAGAGAGACAGAGAGAAAGGTCTTCCTTCCGTTGGTTTACTCCCCTAATGGCCCCACAGCCAGCGCTGCACTGATCCAAGGCCAGGAGCCAAGTGCTTACTCCTGGTCTCCCATGCAGGTGCAGGGACCCAAGCACTTAGGCCATCCTCCACTGCCCTCCCAGGCCACAGCTGAGAGCTGGACTGGAAGAAGAGCAACCGGGACTGGAACCCTGAGTGTCGGCGCCGCAGGCAGAGGATTAGCCAAGTGAGCCATGGTGCCGGCCGATTTAATCTTTCTACAAGTATATACAGAGATCTGACTGTTGTTTACGGTCCTTGTCTCTACTGTTGGGGATCAGTGGTTTTTTTCTTCTTACTATTTGTTGAGTTCTTTACTTAGGGGAGGGTCAAGCTTATGATTATAAAATAAACTGAAAGTATGTCATTGTAAAAATTAAATAAAAGAATAAGGAAGGAGGAGAGAAGGTAGGGTGGGAAGTATCATTATGCTCCAAAATCTAAATCTGTTTATATGAAATACATGAAATTTCACTTTATATAAATAAAAAATGAAAAGCATGATTTCAAAATGTATCCCCTAAGTATGCACAATTTTTATTTGTTAATTTATTTTTTTTAAGATTTTTATTTATTTATTTGAGAGGTAGAGTACAGACAGTGAGAGAAAGAGACAGAGAGAAAGGTCTTCCTACCGTTGGTTCACTCCCCAGATGTCCGCAATGGCCGGAGCTGGGTCAATCCGAAGTCAGGAGCCAAGAGCCCCTTCCAGGTCTCCCACATGGGTGCAGGGGCCCAAGCACTTGGGCCATCTTCTGCTTTCCCAGGCCATAACAGAGAGCTGGATTGGAAAAGGGGCAGCCGGGACTAGAATCGGCACCCATATGGGATGCCAGTGCCACAGGTGGAGGATTAACCTGCGCCATGGCGCCGACCCCTTTATTTGTTAATTTAAAACTTTATATAAAGTAGATAAGTGAGAATTGACTTCCAAAGGTTACACAGATTGAAGACCAAAGACTGCTTTCATACTGGTCTACTTGCCTTCACCCTTCATGCTCTTTCTATGATAACAGATTATTCCAGCTCTTTCTATGATAACATATTATTCCACTTTAAAAACTTCAAAAAGGTATACACAACCAGATCTAAAGTCTCCTAGGTGAGTATCATGAAAGTACATATCACAGGAAAACTACAAGGAAAATTTATTAATCAAATTTAATGAACAATCAAACACATTGTAGAAATGAAATTATAAAATACATAAATGAAATGAATAGTTTAATTTTAAAATAAATTATGCATGTATCAATGATTAATATGTTGAAATTTTCAAAACTGATCCTGATGATTAAACCTCATGGTTGGGGGAATTTACAAAACTATTTTCAAAGTTCTGATTGTACAAGACAGTAGATGCACTGAGAAGAAGAATCTTACCTGGATACTATGGCCAAGTAACTGCCAGACCTCAGCCTTCTGATCTGCAATAAGGAAAAGCATGTTCTATCAGAGGTTTTCAAGCTGGGCACCTCAGAGCCCTACTTTCTAGAGAGGTAACCCAAAGGACCCCAGAAGGAAAAACCAAATGATGCATACTCCTTATCTCTCCATCTTTGTCCACTCTTCCACTACACACCTTCAAAGAGAAGAGCTGAATTTTTATCCATTGTATATATTGCATTTCTATTCAAGGTAATCTTTTAAGAAAATACTTCAAATTCTTGCAAAAAATGTAAAAATCAAGCTTGACAGCCACATGACTCTAAATTTTAGAGTTCAAGATCTCATCAAATTCAATGGTTCGAAGGTTAATTTAAATAGTAAAACATGTTTAGAAAGGAAATTACAATTGCATATTCCTTTAGGGGCCAGGTGGTACCAATAAATTTAAATTAAAAAAAAATACCCAGTCTGAGATGATATAGGTAATACTAGTCTATGGCAACTTGAAAGTGTACACCCTATTTAAAGGAATTTAAACTATACATATTTGTCTTAAGGTCTATACTGAAAAACAAGTCTACATCTCCAAACATGTGACTCCCAGTCTAGAAATCACTAGAATGAAAAGCTTAGCCCAACAACAACACTGAGTTATAGCAACTGTGAAGAAAAGGATTGGGTTCCTATCAAGCACCTAGTTTTGAAAGGATATCATTTTCTCACTCAAGTACTCAATGAAGATCCTAAATACAAGTATGGTTTGTGAAACTTGTGCCCAGCACCCATAGTGGGAGGAACACAAACATGGGGACACTTTATTACACTTCACTTGCCTTCAATTTCCCCATATGTAAAACGTTCTCTAAGGGTGCCCAGCTCCACTACCACCACTGTGCAGTCCACGGGCTCTCTCCACAGTTGTCATCCTGGGTGGGTTATTTTCAAATAACAGGTCATAGACTCTCCACAGTGTCTTTTGCTAAAAATGAAATGCATGTGCTTGTGTGTGCACACACACACACGGGGCATGAAATAGATGTGGTGAAACTTAATCCCTGCTGTTCATTGTTCACTGCATCAAAGGGAGCCTGCCAGCTGCTTCTCTGTGAATGCACTAGCCTCAGAGCAGGGTCAAGAAGAGCCTTCTTCCTCTGGCTCCCAGCATTAGCTGTCTTATGTTTGACACCTCGTGCTGAGATGCCTTACTTGGCTGGAAGCTCTGCACTAACTCAGCTCAGTCTGATGAGGCACTTGGAAGAACCAAGTTGAGGCTGTCTTGAAACTGCAAAGAGCCAGAGGGTCACTGTAGTCAGTTTGTAAAGAATCAACCTAGCTAATGAAGGGGCCAGGAAAGTCCAACTCACCAGTGTAAAGCGGTCTTTTGATCCTACAGGAGAAAGGAATTAACACTTTTATTCTACAGTAAATGTGCTTAGAAATTCTGAATCTAATTTTTTGTCCATTACATTTTATTCCACTTTGGAACAGAAAAAGTTTACACAGAGCACAAAATTAAGGGTAGGATTCTCCTAGTGTAATAGAGAGAAACAGCCTTAGAGAAATTAGGGAAATGGTGAGCGAAGTCACAGATACAGAGTTAAAAGCTGGTGTGAGAAGAATGTAGTTGGAATGCGTTGGAAAATATATCACTGGCCAATATTTTTCCCTAGAACATAACAGTACAACACAGTTATTATCAATTAAATTAGATAATCCAAGTAAAGTATTTCACAGAGTTCCTGGTACATACTACCAGCCTGAAATTAATGTTTATAAGATTGACTAGGTGATTCTGCAGAGTACTTTATATATATATATATATAACAGAACTTGAGGATTCATATTGTCAGATATCAAAACTAATGATAATATGCTTGTGTGTTTGTGTATATACATATACTTAATCCATGCACAACTCTATAAGGTAGATATTTTTACTATAGTTAAGTTTATATGTTAAGAGAATATTGAAGAAGAATGGAACTGGAGGAATGACACAGCAAAACTAACTAACTAACTATATATATATATATATACATACACATATATATGTATATATCCAATTACTCCACATATAATCCTGTAAAGTAGATACTATTACTATGTCAGGTGAGGAAACCAAGTAGAAAGAAGTAGAACAATACATCCAAGTGAAACAATACATCCAATCAGTAAGTAGATAGACAGAATTCAAATCAAGACAACTTGCTCCTAAACCCAGGTTTTAACCCCAGGCCAGATGATTTCTCCAGATCAATGCCAGCTTAATGAATATAATTTCATTATTAGCTCAGTAAAAAGCTGTTTGTGTTTGTCTGAGGGAACTGAAATAAACCATGCCAAAGTTGAGAAAGTACTAGGAAGTAGAGAAGCTACAGATTTCGGAATTTTTTAGATTATTAAACAAGAGAAACCACTAATTTAAGGCAGTGATGAGACAGAAACAGAAACAAGGAGAGACACAAAATAGATTGAACAGATCTTAGATCTAACAGACAATGAAGAACCTCAAAGAGCTCTGAAACTCTGCACCGGGGCAAATAGAAGGCAATGGTGCCTTTGCCTGCCCCAAGCCTTTCCCCTGCCACTACCCAAAAAAGTGGGGGAGAGGAGAAACAAGGATTAAACTTAGTTGGGGTTGACAGGTCATCACATAGTGAAATGAAAATGCGGAGTAAAAGGTAATTGTAAAGGAAAGTTACTAGATTAGCAAAACTCCCACTCTACTGGAGGTTTTAGCTAAGAAAATAAGGAGTATTAACAAAAAGTATAAGGATCAACAATTTTGAAACATACTGTCACTTTACTAGATGACAAGACTATAATCTAAAATAAGTGAAAGTAGCATAGTAGCTAACTACATAAAAATCACAGTGCAAAAAAATTAAAAGTGGATTTGTACAATATCACTTATAACTACTTCAAAAAAAAAACCAAATACCTAAAGAGAAACCTAATAAAAGATATTCAAGGCTACTAGGCTGAAAATAAAACATTATTGAGAGAAATTAAAGAAAACATTAAAAATTACAGATAGACAATGCTCATGGATTAGAAAATTCAGCATTATTAATAATATCAAGTCTCCCCCAAATAGGTTTATAAATTGAATTAAAATCCAGTCAAAATTCCCGCAAAGTTTGGGAGTAAATCTGTAAAGTAATATCAAAGTTTATATAGTTATACAAAAAGTCAAAAATAGTTAACCAACCTGAAAGAAGAGCAAGAGGAGTAACATTGTCAAATGACAAAACTAAAGAGAAAATTACAGTAATTAATACAGTGCAGTACTAGTGATAGACAAGCTGACCAATGAAAAAGAATATAAAAAACACATTCTCCATAGTAATTTGTTCTCTAAGCAAATGCAGTGAAGTCAGGAAAGAATATAAGTATCTTTTCACTAAGTAGTGCTAGGTCACTTATATATTCATAAGGGAAAAATTTAACCTACAAGATATACACGAAATTTGATTCCAAATAGATTTTCTACCTAAACATACAAGAAAAAAATAATAAACTTTTAGAAGAAAACATATGAGGAAAGTTTTGGATAAGTAAATATTTCTTTGGGATCGGTATATGTCTCTTAAAATTCCAGAATTCCTAACCATAAGGAAAATAAATATAAATTATACCACATTAAAGTTAGTATGCTCAGTTCATCAAAAGACACCATTGACAGTGTGAAAATTAGGTGGGCAATGTGGCAGAGAGAGTTAAGCCTCTGCTTGGAATACCCACATCCCATATTGGAGTGCCAATTAGAGTCCCAGTTGCTCCGTGTGTATCATCCAGCTTCCTGCTAATGCACCCGGGAAACCACAGATGATGGTCCAGCTACTAGAGTTTGTCAACCATGTGTGAAACTCAGGCGGAGTTCCCGGTTCCTGGTTTGGGCCTGGCCCAACTCAGGCTATTGTGAGTATCTGGGAAGTGAACCAGTAAATGGAAGATACATCTTTCTCTATCTCTCGTCTCTCTGTCAATCTGCCTTTCAAACAAGACAAATATTTTTGCTAAAGTGTGAAAAGGCAAGCTACAAACTGAAGGAAATATTTGTAAGACATGTGTAACATGTCTCTCAAAAAGATAATCCAAGTTCTAACTCTTGGTATCTGTGACTGTGACTTTATTTAGAAAGAGAATTTTTGAAGATGTGTTTAAAGATCTTGAGACGAGATCATCCTGGATTTAGAATAAGCCCCAAGTCCAGTGACAATGTCCACATAGAGAGAAACAAAGAGATGCAGAGAGAAGACCAAATGAAGATTCACATAGTGAGTTTGAGGTCACACAGCCCAAGCCAGAGAATTCATCAGCTGCCAGAAACTGGAAGAGACAAAAAGGAAAAACCCTCCTGGAGTCTCCAGAGGGAGCGCAGCCCTGCTGACACTCTGACTGCAGATTTCCAGCTTTCACATCCATGAGAGATTACACTTCTGCTATTCGAAGCCGCCAAGTTTGCAGAAAGTTGTTACAACAGCCCTAGGAAACTAAAACAATGCAACAGTGCACAACTAGCAAAGCACTCCATTCAAAATACAGTTCGTCTAGATATATCAAGAGACAAACAACCAAATGAAAAATGGGCAAAATACTTAAACAAAAAATTTGCCTAAAAGGATATTCATATGGCCAGTAGACATATGAAAAACTACTTAGTTTATGCTTGTCACCAAGACAATTAAAATCACACTAGGCTTAAAGTGTACTATGTGTACTATGCCAGAAATGGAAGATAGACCTACAGTGTGCTGGGGAGGATTTGGAGGAACTGAACCTCTCAGAAAGTGCTTCCACTTCAGGAAATGGTCATGCAATATAGACTCATCCTTAACTAACACTCACCCCATCAATCAGCATATTCACTCTACTAAACATCTGGGATCAGTTATGTGAGTCTCCCTCACAGTAATCCTAAAAGGAATAGATGATAGATGACAGAGTTGAGAGAGAGACAAAGAGACAGAGAGACAGAGAGAAACAGAGAGAGATATAAAAGGGAATTCAGAGAAAGTAAAGCAATTTTCTCAAGGTCTAAAACTCATGTCTCTGTCCATTTTTCTCCAAAGTTCCTGGGCTATGCACAAGATTTCTTCTCAGAGAATACCTGAGACATTAGGACTATATATCTGAAAAGAAAGCTAAAAGTTTCAGAGTAGGAAAAGGTAAAGCCAGAAAAATTCACAGTGGATAAAGTGAAAATTTAAATTATAAAATCTTTTAACTACAGAAAATCTCTAGAATCATTGCTCAATAGCCCACTTTACAGGGTAAACAAAGCAACATGTGATCAACTAGCAGAAGAAATAAGATAAATTTCAAATCTTCTTATCCCATATATATTTCACCCACTGTAGCCATGGGTTCTATATATACATCCAACCAACCACAGATGGAAAATATTTGGGAAAACATTACATCTATGCTAATCATGTACATGTTTTTTTTCTTGTCATTACTTTATTTAAAAAAAAAAAAGATTGATTGATTTATGTGGAAGTCAGAGTTAAGAGGGGGTGGGGAATACAAGAAACAGATCTTCCATCCACTAGTCCACCCTGCAGACTGCTGCAAGAGCTGGGGCTGGGCCAGACCAAAGTAGGGAGCCAGAGCCTCCTTGGGGTCTCTTACATGGGGAGCAGGGGCCCAAAAACCTCAGCCATCTCTGCTGCCTTTCCCAGGCCATCAGCAGGACATGAACTGGTGTCCACATGGATGCTGGCATCACAGGAGGCAGCTTCACTCCCTACACACAACGCCAGCCTTGTGTCATTATTTTCTAAACAATACAATCTAACAACTATTATATAGCAGTTAAATTGTATATTAGGCATTATAAGCAATCTACAAATTACTTCAAGTATATGGGAGGATATACATGGGTTATATGTGAATTCTAAACCAGTTCATATAAGGGATTTGAGCAGCAGATTTTGTTACCTGTGAGGGATCCTGGAATCAATCCCCCACAGATACTGAAGGACAACTGCATTTACTTTTTCCTATATAATCTTCTAATCCTAGGTCCTCTCAGCATCCCAGTTATTCACTGAGTCATGCAAAACTTTCAAAAATATTTCTCCCTGCTTTCTTCAAGATGAGCAAGGCAAGAACACTGACAGAAAACCAGTGTTCTAATTCTATCAGCCTCTATAATGATCAAATCTGGTAGATTTTATGTGGATGCGGTTGCTTGTTAACCAACACTTGTTATGACTATGTTGTAATAATTCAATATGACCAGAAGGCCCTATTCTTCCTTGCCCTAGATGCCTCTAACTGTTGCATATGTCTCCTCATAATGAATTATATCTCTTGATCTCAGGGTCCTTTTAAAACATCCTACTTCTGCTCTGAAGCCATTTCATTGCATTTCTGTGGACTCTATAAATCTCGTCTAAGTTTGTCAGAAATAGAGGTGATCCAACAGCTCCAAATAGAAGGATAAACTCTAGCCCAGTGGGGTAAGCATTAAACCTCCTTGCAAGTCAGCAAACACAAAAGTGACAGCCTGGTAGCAATTTAAAATTACTCTGAGACTACAACTGCCAATTAAAATAGGCTTTCATGGTAACAGATGAACATCTGGTATCTTCCATTTCGAAAGAAAAATTAGAAAGAGTTTACATTTCTTACCAGTGAAAAACTTGGATATAAAGCCACAATGTTTGGGCTTCACTTAAATTATATATTCTTTCATATGTCTCCCAACTGTATGGTGTTTCATTTTGCTGTTGTTGTTTTTGAATAGCCACAAACTGTTCATAACAAAACAAGCTAGACAAAAGTCAGAATCCATGATTCATTCATAGTCATTCTAAAAACTGTATATTATCCTCTCTCATCCCCTTGCAAAAACAGATTTGGAGGAGATTATCCTAAAGATGCCATTTTAATGAAATGTTTGTGACCTGAATTTTTCAGACATTCCCAGAAAGCGACTCTCAGATGAGAGTGAGAATGAAGAAGACGGAGTCAGAGAAGAAACCAAGGACAGACAGACAAAAGCAAGGAAGGAAGGAGAGAAACAGAGTAGATGCATAGACACATATAGATGGATGGATGAAAGGATGGGTGGATAGATATTTCTCTTATTTAAAGCTCAGTTCTTTGCTGTATCATAATTCTTTATATATGATCAAATTTTGAACATGTAGATTATTTAGTCAATTGCACTAGGTTAGAGGCAACCTTTCCAAGCATTATCATACCTTTTAAAACAAGGAGACCAATGGGCCGGCGCCATGGCTCACTTGGTTAATTCTCTGCCTGTGGCGCCAGCATCCCATATGACCACCAGGTTCTAGTCCCAGTGGCTCCTCTTCCAGTCCAGCTCTCTGCTGTGGCCCAGGAAGGCAGAGGAGGATGGCCCAAGCTCTTGGGGCCCCTGCACCCGCATGGGAGACCAGGAGGAAGCACCTGGCTCCTGGGCCATCCTCCACTGCATTCCCAGGCCACAGCAGAGAGCTGGACTGGAAGAGGAGCAACCAGGACAGAATCCGGCAACCCGACCAGGACTAGAACCCAGGGTGCTGGCGCCGCAGGCAGAGGATTAGCCTATTGAGCCACGGCGCTGGCCCAGTCATGTGTTCTTAAATACATTCTGATATATTTCTTTCCACTTCTTGTACATAACCCAAATTGGTACCTATCATAGAAAACAAACCAAATAAAACAATGATGACTAAGGGGAAAAAAATATACCATAGGAATTCACTATGAAAATCATCAAGAAGAGAAACGAAGTCATTTCAGCAAATCAGTCAGTTGTCAATATTTTTGATTCAACATGGAAATCTTCATTTATCCTCATGCTCCAAGTCTATGCTTTCTACTTTCTCAATTCCATAATAATGTGTACGTAACCCACATACATTCAAATTCATAGGAAGTGTTTTCCACACTTCCCTATAACATCTACAGACTCATGTGTACCTCTAGAAAAGCTAGATTGTCCCATCTCAGCATCCATTCTTCCCACATCTTTTGCTCACCAACTAGTCAATAACAGATTCTGGGGTTATTCCCTTTGCAGACACATATCTACCTTCTTATTCTGCTCAGTGAGTTCAGTTTTTCTTCACAGTGCTTCTCAAAGCCTGAAGTGAGATCATGAGCCACGATTTGTGAAATTAGGATGAACAGGCAGTAAAGAGAGAAGCAACACAGCTATGTGCTATGCAACTCCTCGTGGCTTACACTGTGTCCAGTACGAAAGGCAAATTAATTTTGTATGGTCATATTTAAATGTGAAAATAATGCAGGCCGGCGCCGTGGCTCAATAGGCTAATCCTCCGCCTATGGCGCTGGCACACAGGGTTCTAGTCCCGGTCGGGGCGCCGGATTCTGTCCCGGTTGCTCCTCTTCCAGGCCAGCTCTCTGCTGTGGCCAGGGAGTGCAGTGGAGGATGGCCCAAGTGCTTGGGCCCTGCACTTGCATGGGAGACCAGGAGAAGCACCTGGCTCCTGGCTTCAGATCAGTGCGGTGCGCTGGCCGCAGCAGCCATTAGAAGGTGAACCAATGGTAAAGGAAGACCTTTCTCTCTGTCTCTCTCTCTCACTGTCCACTCTGCCTGTCAAAAAAAAAAAAAAAAAAAAAAAAAGAAAGAAAGAAAGAAAAAGAAAAGAATGCACATGTTTTCCATTCATGAATGTCTCAATAATATTTTGTTTTCCAGAGAAATTAAGTGTGAAAACATATCTGCCTCAATGAGTCCACTGAAAGGAGGAGCTATGTCATATATTTATCTAAGTATTGAATCATATCAATTAATTCATTCAAATCTGTTAAGTGAATGAGGAGTATGTGCCTAGCAAAGGATTTTCCTAATTTGTCCTACTGAAAAATCTTACTTTCCAAGCACCTTCTTCAATCAAAATGAGTAAGTGTTATCTCTAAAGTTATACAGTATTGGTTATATGACAATAAAGCTGAAGGTAAGTAAAGTTAAATAACTTATTTAATAACCCACAAGTAGCAAGTAACAAAGGTAAGATTCAAATACTAGTTGTACCTAAATTCAATAATCCATGATTTAACCATTATGCTATTTTCTGATTATTATCTGAACTACCCCTGTAAGACAAATGCACTGCTTAAAATTGCATATCCAAATACAGACAAACCTAGCCTTAGGAGTATAATGTATTGGCTGGTATACAAGACACACACAGTCAAAAGTTAGCTCACTATACCCTACTCATAGGTACTCCCCAATAGAATGTTACATTGTACTTTTGCTGTAAATATTTACACAAATTAGTTCAATCCCTTTATTTTACCCAAATGTGAATAAGATTCCCTAGAACTCAAGTCCCTTTTTTTCAAGTTTCTCCAGAAAATGATACTAAAAAGAGGACCTGGTATCTATCCCCAGGTGCAGTTCTCAATCTGATTTTACATATATATATATATATTTATATTTCTACTTCCCTTACTTGCTACTTCTACTATTACTAACTTAATATCAGAATGGTCTTGATTTAATGATAAAAGAAAGCCTTGATAGCACTTATGTGCTAGGCCTTAGATGGCCTCTAGGGACCATGGAGATAAAACATGTTCCTAACTCATATTTATCAGACCTCCTTATATGCAAAAGAAGTCAGCATCTGGGACACACATACACATACACACTCACACCTTGGCATTCAAAGAAAACTTCCCATTTATCTTAACGTCTCCTGCCTCCTGCCCATTGCCATCTTCTTTATTCTCTCTGGCCACAATGATCAGGTTATGAAGCTGAGCTAATCCTGTTAGTGCCAGAATGACTTTTCTCACACTTGTGTGTCCCACAGCTCTTAGAAAGTCAGAAGGAATTATTGGGCATTGAATTCACCTTGCCAGAAAGATGACAAACAGAGGGAGGGAGGGGGAGGGAGCACTGATGCCCAGCTGACCTGTTCTTTAACCTTTCCCTCTGGAAGCCGTTCTTCCTCCTGTGGGTGTCAGAGCAGGCCAGAGGCATGGCTAACTCTGCCCTTGAGACAGAAAGAGAGCAAAGTTGACGTCAGCTGTTTCTTCCTGAGCAAACATTCCACTAATTCCACAGCCAGACAGCTTGCAAAATTGCCTTTGCAGGACTGCTGAGGTCTCCTTTCCCGTCAAGTTCACTTTGTATTTATTCAGCAAAGCAGCACCTACCGCAGAGTGCACCAAGAGACACAGTGTCAGAGTCATGGTGAGCCCACTTCATGGGTGATTAGCATTCTCTGACCCATCCACCATTTTCAATCATTTGCAGCTGTAGATGTCTGGCTACAGCAATTACTTCTATCCTTCGAATCCTTTCTCCTCAACATCAGGGTAAGTTTGTTAAGGCTACCAACTCAAAAACAAGCCTTGTTTTGAGCAATTCTATTTGACACAAAATACAAATACTCTAAACCCACGCTCCCAGAATTTGAATTCTATTAATGTCATGTATATTCCCCAGTAAGAAGAAGGGGGCTAATGATGTTGCACAGTCGGTAAAGCCGCCACTTACAAAGCCCGCATCCGATTTCAGACTGGCAGTTTGAGTCCCAGCTGCTAGGCTTCCCATTCAGCTTTCTGCTAATGTGCCTGGGAAAGCAGCAAAAGATGGCCCAAACACTTGGGTCCCTGCCATCAACGTGGTAGACCCAGATGGGGTTCCTGGCTCCTGACTTAGGCCTGGCCCAACCTGGCTGTTGTAACCTTTGTGGGAGTAAACCAGGAGATGGAAGATATTCTCGCCCTATTCCACACCCTCTCTATTGTTTTGCCTTTCAAATAAATAAATAAATTGTGCTTAAAGAAGAGAACCATTGAAGGAGATGATTCAACACTGATCTAATTGACTCACATCCCCAAAGAAGAAGTTCTAAGATGGATTGATTTGATTCTTATTGAGCATCTACCATATCCTAGTTGTGCCAGACAAGTGTTCCTCAAAGCCTGGCAATATCAGCAGCAAGTGAGATGGGGTAGAAATGCAAATTTGGGGGCAGCACCCAATTCCTACTGAATTACAATCTCTAGTACAAAGGACCAGGATTCTGTGGATTAATAAACTGTCCAAGTGATTCTTATGAGCACTGAGAAGCACTGTGGTAGACAGTATGTAGCTGAATTTTAGGAGGAAGGTTGGTTATCTGTTTTGTGAGGTCCAGATATTATTCTTGGAACCTGGATTCCACAGCCTGGGTGCATTTAGTTTGCTAGGCTGCCATAACAAAGTGCTCTGGCTTGGTGACTGAAATAATAGAAGCTTATTGTCTCACAGTCCTGGAAGTTAGAAATCCCAAACCATGTTGTTGGCAGACCTGATTCCTTCTGAGGACTGTAAGGGAAGTATCTGTCCCACGCCTTTCTCCTGGCTTAAGGAGATTTATCGTCTCCCTATGTATCTTCAGAGTATTTTCTTTCTATGTGTGTCACTTCCAAAATTACCCCTTTTAATAAGGACCCCATTTATATGGGATCATGGCCCACACTAATTACCTCATTTTTAACTTTAACACCTTAGTAAAGACCCTCTCTGCAAATAAGGTCATATTCTAAGATACTGGAGATACTGGGGGTAACAGAACTTCAATATATGAAAGGAGTGGTACAAACCAACTTACAACACTGGAGAACTTTCCAGGCTTTGAAACACTGGAAAATTTCCTAGTTTATATGATTCTATAAATATTGAGAATTAGGCTAATATTGTAGCTTTTGCTTTCACACCCAGTCTTGCATCACCCTGGGTATGATACTAAGCTTGGTCCCAGTGTGAATTCTAATAACACCAAGCTTTTTGGTGAGTTTTAGTAGACATTAGTGCGCCTTCAAGGTGGGTGTCATGAGGAGTATTGATAATGGCTTAGTACCTGTCCCTTACATTTCTCTTGCCCCCCATTCTTTACCCATTTTTTTTTTCAATAAACTACCAGAGCCTGTGCTCAGAAAAAACATCGTGACCTCTTCCAATTACACTGGAAGGCTGTGTTTTAAGGTTATCATTTTATCTCAATTTATGGTAACACAGTTAAAATTGATGGCTATGTAACATTTGCTTCTGATTTGCTTTAAAGTTCTTGATACAGACATTATTAAATATGCCACTCATTTCAATTTCTTAAGGAAAAAATCACTCTTCCTGATGCAAATACTTTGTGGGCTTCTGACTTTCAAGATGCTTAAATATAATGAAAAATCATGTGTTTCTTTAGGAACAGCTTAAATGTAAACCACATATTGCATCACAATTCAATTAACTTTACTGTTGAGGTGCTTGCATTCTTCCTCCTTCCATGAACATCAATCTTTAGTTGCCAGTTCAGTAGAGGGAATGTCAATGCCAATATCAATGTAAACCTCCTCAACTTGTTCACGGGGCAGAAGAAGGGGTACCTGGGATAGCAGTACATCCCATAAAGCACATGAAACCCATGTTTATTAATGAAGTAGCACCCCATATCAAGCATAGTGCTTCAAACTTAAAATACCCAACAGAATTGATGTCACCTCCCTCAAACCTCATCCCACCTTGTATTTCTCAGTAAACAGTGCTGTTGTCCTCTTAAGCCAGTTGGTCAGATGTTACCCCAACAATAGATCCCAAATTGGATCACTTCTCTCACCTCCATTTCTTCCATAGTACTGGATACCACATGCACTGACTAGATGCCTGAAGTAGCCACTGGGCTGTTCCATTTCACCTTTCAAACCCAATCTTTCTGTTAAATCACAGTAGTCAAAGTAATCTTCTAAAAACTTAAAATAGGAACCAGTGCTGCGGCGTAGCAGGTTAAGCCTCCAACTGCGGCACTGGCATCCCATAAAGGAGCCAGTCCATGTCCCAGATGCCCCTCCTCTGATCCAGCTCTCTGCTAATGGCCTGGAAAAGGAGCAGAAGATGGTCCAGGACCTTGAGCCCCTGGACCCACATGGGAGACCCAGAAGAAACTCCTGGCTCGGCCAGCGCCATGGCTCAATAGGCTAATCCTCCACCTGCGGTGCCAGCACACCAGGTTCTAGTCCTGGTTGGGGCACCGGATTCTGTGCCGGTTGCCCCTCTTCCAGTCTAGCTCTCTGCTGTGGCCCGGGAGTGCAGTGGAGGATGGCCCAAGTCCTTGGGCCCTGCACCCGCATGGGAGACCAGGAGAAACACCTGGCTCCTGGCTTCGGATCAGCACAGTAAGCTGGCCGCAGCACGCTGGCTGTGGCGGCCGTTGGAGGGTGAACCAACGGTAAAGGAAGACCTTTCTCTCTGTCTCTCTTTCTCTCACTGTCCACTCTGCCTGTCAAAAAAAAAAAAAGAAAAGAAAAGAAAAGAAACTCCTGACTCCTGACTTCAGATTGGCCCAGCTCTAGCCATTGCAGCCATGTAGGGAGTGAACCAGGAGATGGAAGATTTCTCTCTCTGTTTCTCTCTTTCTCTGATGGTAACTCTGCCTCTCCAATAAATAAATCTTTTTTTTAAAAAAATCTTAAAACATACCACATTTCTAGTTTAAAACATCCAACACTTTTTAGTGAATTTGAAATAAAATCCAAACTGTTTATCCTTATTTACAAAACCATACATCATTTCCCTCTCTGACTTCATCTCATACGGTGTTCATTTAGGCCAGATAGAGTGCTAAATACTCAATAAAGATGGTCTTCTTTTTTTCTTAAAGATTTATTCACCTAGATTGGTGGGTAGAGAGAATCCTAATGATGAGTATTTAACAAGGTTAAAGAACTTGCCCAAGTTCACATAGCGAGTAAAATCTTTATCTGAGATTTGTGCCAGGTTTTTAACAACAAGTAGTGCTTATACATATTGTGCCAGAGACAATGATCTAAATCCTTTATAGGTAGTTATTCATTTAATATTTATAGTACTCTGTGAGGTCAATATTATTACCAGTCTAATGCTATGGATAAGGAAACTGAAACCCAAAAGTTTGAATAACTAACCATGGCTACATAGCTAGGAAATGGTGGAACCCAGGTAGTTAACTTACAGTTCATGCCACTAAGAGTAGCTATGCTTCATTCTCTTACTACTGTTTAAATTCTCCACATTTCCTTATCTTTAAAATGTAGTTAAGAGACTTAAATTGCAAGGTTGTTTAAGGGTTAAAGAGACAATGTATACATAAAATTTTTTAAATACATATCATTTAATTACTGTAATTAGAAAGAGTCTGGTCCAGGACTTATATTTAAGATAAAATAATAAAATATAAGCCTACATACTTGACAGTAGATGAAGACCGTGAAAGAAACAGAAATAAGATATTTTAAATTACAAAGCATAGGCCAGTGCTGTGGCTCACTGGGTTAATCCTCCGCCTGTGGCACCAGCACCCCGGGCTCTAGTCCTGGTTGGGGCGCCGGATTCTATCTCAGTTGTTCCTCTTCCAGTCCAGCTCTCGGCTGTGGCCTGGGAAGGCAGTGGAGGATGGCCCAAGTGCTTGGGCCCTGCACCCGCATGGGAGACCAGGAGGAAGCACCTGGCTCCTGGCTTCGGATTGGCGCAGTGTGCCAACCGTAGCAGCCATTTGAGGGGTGAAACAACGGAAAAAGGAAGACATTTATCTCTCTTTCTCACTGTCTAACTCTGCCTGTCCAAAAAGAAAATTACAAAGCATAAGGAAATAAATAGAAAACAACATAGAAATGGAAAAACTTTCCATGTTTGCAGATTGGAAGATTTGACATCAACGAAATGTCTATACTAATCAAAACAATTTACAGATTCAATCAAAATACCAAGGTCATTTTTCTCAGATCTAGAAAGACACAATACCAAAATTCATATGGAAACAAGAGACCCCAAATAGCTAAAGCAAACTTAATCAACAAAACAAGGCCAGAGGCATCACAATACCAGATTTCAAGACATACCACCAGGCAGTTATAATCAAACCAGCCTGGCACAAAAATAGACATGTAGAACAATGGAACAGAATACAAACCTCTGAAATTAACCCACATATCTACAACCAACTAATCCTTGAATTAGCTAAAAATCACTCCCTGGAGAAAGAACAGTCTTTTCAATAAATGGTGTTGGGAAAATTGGATCTATACATGCAGAGTATAAAACAAGAACCCTACATTGCACACGAGACAAAAATCAACTCACAGTGGATCAAGGATCTAACTTTATGACCTGATACCATCAAATAACTCGAGGAAAACATTGGTGAAATTTTGCAAGACATGGTCATAGACAAAGACTTCTTGGGTAAACCCCAGAAGCATAGGCAATAAAAGCAAAAATAGACTAATGGAATTACATCAAGATAAGAAGCATCTGCACTGTAAAGAAAATACTCAACAAATCAAAGAGACAACTGGAAGAATGGGAAAATATGTTGGTAAATTATGTTTCTGATAAATGATTAATATACAGGATATATAAAGGCTAAAGAACTTCAAGAACAAAACAAACAGTCCATTCAAGAATTGGGTAAGGAGTATGGACACACATTTTTCAAAGGATGACATACAAATGGCCAACAGACACATGAAAAGATGCTCAGGATCACTAGCCATCAGGGAAATACAAATAAAAGCCACAATGAGGCTTCACTTCATCCTAGTTACAATGGCAATCATACAAAAATCCAAAAACAATAAATGCTGGTGAGAATGTAGAGGAAAAGGTGCCCTAATACACTGTTAATGGGAATGTAAACTAGTATAACCATTATGGAAGATAGTATGGAAATTCCTCAGAAAGCTAAAAATAGATCTACCATGTGACCCAAACATCCTACTCCTGGGAATTTACTGAAAGAAAATGAAATCAGGATATGAAAGAGTGATTTGTACCTCCATGCTTATTGCAGCTCAATTCACAATAGCTAAGATATGTAATCAACACAGATGTCCATCAACTGATGAGTAGATAAACAAAATGTTTTATGTATATATATATACACACATATATATATATATACATATACATACATATATATGAAAATGTTATATATAACATTATATATAAGAAAATGTTTTATATATGTATATATATTATGGAATACTACTCAGCCATAAAAAAGAATAAAATCCTATCTTTTGCAACAAAAGATGCAACTGTAGACCTTTATGCTTAGTGAAATAAGCCAGTCCTTAAACACAAATATCATATGTTTTCTCTGATATATGGTTATTTAATATAGAATACAAAAAATATATAAGAATGAAACTGACAACTTATGATTTGATTATTGTTTATAGCCCTTATCTCTATTCCTGTGGAACAGTGGTCCTTCTACTCTTTAGTTGTTAGTGGTGCATTAATCCTGTGATTATAAAGTAAACTGAATTATATTACAGTGAAAATTAAAGGAAAAAGCAAAGGAAGGAAGGAGGGGGAACTGAGGAAGCAGTGGCGAGAGAAGTATGGTTATCATCTTCAATTTTATCTATGAAATATATGAAATCTGTTCTCTTTATACTAATATAAATTTTTTAGAAATAAAATAAAATCATACAAAACAAAAAAGGCATCTTTATAACCTTTCTGTACTGCCCAATATAGTAACTACTAACCACATAAAGCTATTGAACACTTAAAATGTAACTAGTCAAAACTGAGATGTGCTCTAAGTCTAAAGTCAACATACTGGATTTTAAGATACTGTCCCCTCCTCAGAAAAAAGAATGTAAAACATTTCAGAATCCTTTTTATTAATCACATGAAAAAATTATAATATTTTGGATGCTTAGGTTAAATAAAATGCTATTAAAAAGAAAGTATGTTATTGCAAAATTAAAGTGAGAAAAGAATGGAAGGAAAGGTGGAAGTACTGAGGGAGGAAAGGAGGGAAGTATGGTTATCTTAGAATTCTATCTATGAAATACATGAAATGTGTTCTTTTTATATTAATATAACATTTGAAAAAGAAATAAGATAAAAATATAAACAGAGATTCATGAAAATACATTTTTCATATGAAAAGCTCTGGGGGTAATGGTGGTCAAACTGAAGACATTAATGACCTGAAGCTCAATTTTGCAAATATACTCAGACCAAAGCAATTCACTTGAAGTAAGATCATAATTCCATGATGTTCATTTTCACCTCTTCTATGTTCTCTCCCTCTGTACTTCTTGAAAGCCTCACAGCCAGCACAGAGTTGTGATCCCTGGAGGAAGCTCCTTGGCATCTGATCTGACATGGTGTCAAGTCCATGACCTGCTGTCTTTCACAGTTTTGTTTGGAGATGATTCACAGGACAGCTCCTGTGGTTCCTGGTCCAGCCAAGGGACACAAAGTGGCAATTTGACTTGCAAGAAAAATTAATTTTTCTATCTAAGTTGGCAACTACTGTGACCAGTTGGGGACCTCCCATCCCTAGCTTCTCTCCATGGACAACAGAGAAAAAGACAAAACTGTCTTAGCAGTCTTTCTCTGTATATCCCTTTTGTTAGAAGCAAAAATGAATGAACATTCATGTTTATATTTTAATAGCTGCCAAAGAATTACCTCTTAGCCTCTTTGTTCCTTGTCCATTCTACCACTCTATCCAGGCCACCAATTTTCTGTTTACCCAACTCCCCGCGGCAAATTCTTTTTTTTTAAAGATTTATTTATTATTTAAAGATTATTTATTATTATTTATTATTATTTATTATTATTTATTATTTATTTATTATTTAAAGATGACAGAATCTGTCATCTGCTGCTTTGCTTCCAAATGGCCACAATGGCCAGGGCTGAGCCAGGCCCAAGCTAGCAGCCTGGAATTCTATCAGGTTCTCCACATTGGTGCAGGGGCCCAAGAACACAGGCCATCTTCTGCTGCCTTCCCAGGTGCATTAGCAGGGAGCTGGATTGGAAGTGGAGCAGCCAGGAATCAAACCCCTGCTCAAATGGGATGACAGCATCCCAGGGGCAGCCTAACCCTATAGATAGGCACAACACCTACCCTCTTCCCCCAAGCCAAGCTCCATTCTAACATGTGCTTTTGAACATGTGCTGCTTCTTCCTGCAGTACTATGCCCCCTGCTTCTTACAGGGTGAACTGTGTCCCTCAAAAGGATATACTGAAGACCTATCTCCAGTAATGTGGAATGTGATCTTATTTGGAAATAGGGTCTTCATAGAGTTAAATTAGGGTGGATCCTAGTGCAATATGACAATGTTCCCATGGAAAAAATAGGGCACAAGACCAACATGAAGGTTGTTCTTGAAGGGAAGATTGTGGGAAGAAACATACCAATAAATGGACATTTAACAAGATGAGGAGGCTACCATAAGCCAGGAGAGAGACCCAAAAGAGATCTTCTCCTAATGCCTTCAGAAGCAGTATAAACTGAAACCAACACCATGATTTCAGACCCCTGGCCTCCAAAACTGAGACACAATAAATTATTATTCTAAGCCATCAAGTATGGAATCTTTTTAAGGCTGGTCAGAGCAGACAGTGCTTTTTGTGTGCTGTCCTCATTTTTCCATTAATATATAATACTTACGGGTTTTATAGGGCATAGTGTGATATTTGAACACATTAATCCAATGATTTTAATTGACATATAATAATTGTATAGCTTTATAAGTTACAGTATGATATTTCAACACATGTATATGGCACATATTGATCAGATCACGGCAATCAGCACTTCCATTTCCTTATCATTACACTATGTTCACAATCTTTGAGCCTTTCACTTTTAGTTCTTCATAAAATATGAAATGTGATCTTGTGAGCCACAGTCATCCCCACTGTGCTGTGGAACACTAGGAATCATGCCTTCTATCTAATTGTGTTTTGGTACCTATTATCTAATCTCCCTCTAGCCCCACTCCAACCCCTGCGACACACAGCCTTCTCAGCCTCTACAATCACTCTTCTATGTTCAGACAGGCTTATTAGCTTTCATAGATGTAAGAGAACATGCAGCATTTGTCTTTCTGAATCCAGTCTATTTGTCATCTTTTATCCTGCAGTCTCAGCATGGCATTCTCTGACTATTCTCAAGCCTACCAAGTACGAAGCACACCTAAAACCTGTTCAATCTCTCTCACTTTCTCTTTCTCTCCCACTATGTGTCTATATGTGCATGTGTCACTGTGTGTCTTTGTATGTAAATTTGTTTGTAAATTTCCTATGATTTCCCCATTTACATATGTATTACAAATATCTTGCATAGTTTCTGGTGAGCAGTAGTTGCCAAAAAGATAAATACTTAACTTTTAATGGATAACAAGAACTTGTAAACAAAAAACAGAATGCTGTTTTTAAATGGGGGTTTGTTCCAAAAGAATTTAAATCAAAATTATCATCCCAATGAAAAGTGCACATAACTCAAGATCTTCCCCTTTCTTTTACCATCAAGCATCTCAGAACTTTTGACTGCAGTTACATTTCACCAGATTCATGAGTGTAGGGGCAACTCAATATTCATTTGGAGCCTCTGGGAAGTCTTGCTGGGGCAGGCTCCCTAGGCTTCTTCTTTACTAGGTGAGAAAGAATTGATCAAACAAGAGAGTGCTTCGTGAGATGTCAGGGAGAGTGAAGGGAATGGCTGAAACACTTGCCTGTGATATTTACCAGCCCCTGCTGGCACCTGCATGCCTGGAAAATCAGCGTTAAGGAAGGGAAAACATAAAAGCTGCCTCTCACTGCCTATAGCTCAAAGGTCAAAATTGAATAAATGCTAATATTGGACAGAAAGTTGCCTCAGAAAGGTGCCTCTCCCCTGAGATCTATATCCAACATGCAGATATAGTGTTGTGTTATTTTTTTCCTTCTTAATTCCTAAAGGTTGTAGATGAGTATATCACCTTCACGCCAACAATGGTGAGAATTTTGATCTTAGTCCCTTAATCCTGGATCCCACAATTTAGAAAGCACATTACTAAAGCAGGACACAATAAGAAGGTTATAGTAAAGAAGGGAAAAAGGGATGTAAAACTATAGAGCACCATGATGATATCATAGTACTTTTCCTGGAAAAAAAAAATATGATCTGAATGGGGCTCAGGAGGTAAAAACAATGGCCTGCAAGTATGACATTAGATTTAGCAGGACTTTGGTCCAAGCTATAGAACTTTCTAAATAAGAAAAAAAAAGATCTTCTGAGATACACTCTCCTAGGAGCAGCTAAGCTCCCTGGGTAAAAACAGTCTACTCCCTCATCTGTGCTGTGCAGGAGTCTTATACAGGAGTTGGACTTGGCATCTATAGGTCTCTTCTACCTTAAGATTGAGTAGTTTCATGAAAGTTTCCCTAAAGTCTAACCTGTGTCACTTAACCAATCTTGACTTCAGACTTGTAGATTTTATTCTTCATAAAATCCCAAAGATTGACACTTTGTTAAGTCAACAACAGGAGTCACTGTGCACTTACTCCTCATGTAGGATCTCTGTCCTTAATGTGCTGTACATTGTGATTTAATGCTATAACTAGTACTCAAACAGTATTCTTCACTTTGTGTTTCTATGTGGGTGCAAACTGTTGAAATCTTTACTTAATATATGCTAAACTGATCTTCTGTATATAAAGAGAATTGAAAATGAATCTTGATGTGAATGGAAGGGGAGAGGGAGCAGGAAAGGGGAGGGTTGCCGGTAGGAGGGAAGTTATGGGGGGGAAGCCATTGTAATCCATAAGCTGTACTTTGGAAATTTATATTCATTAAATAAACGTTAAAAAAATCCCAAAGATTGAAGAGATCATTTCTGTTCTAAGATTCTCTTGCCTCCCCAAAACGTGCCATTTAGCATAAAGAAGTAGTAGCTACCCTGTGTAATTTCTCTTTAACTCTCCTATCAATTTGTATTCAGCCTATAAGGCTCTAAGCAATTTAGAGTCTTTGCTTTGCTGGTTCATCATCAACCTCAGGGTAAAATCCAAGCTTGGATGTCGAAGCTTTCCATGATCTGCCGCCTGCTTACCTCTTCATTCCATCTGGTTTCTCTCCCTTCCTTCTACACACTCCTATTACCACTCTGTCAAGATATCACCTTCTGAAGCAGATTCCTGCACAAGTAGGCATGTTTGCATAATAAACATGTTTCCATAACTGTACTTATCACCGCATTATAAATGTCACATTGCACTGTGTACTCCTTGAGATCAGAGCTTGAATTACTCGCATCTGAAAGTCCATTTCCAAATATACTTCCTTGTGTAGAGTAGGCCCTTGATAAGTACTTTAAATGAATCAAATGTAACTCCAGTAACATAAAATTGAATTTAAATTTTTCAATCTAGAGATAAATCTAGGTTCTGGTAAAACATGCAGAGTGGTTTTTTAAAGTATTGCCTACAACTGAATAAATGGATATATTATCTACATCATAAATATTTTATTCTTCTCAAATTATATTAAAGTACTGTAATGTTTCTTTTATATAATATCAATATTCCTTAGCTCATGACTCGGTTTCCCAGCTTTTTTTCTCTCTCCTTGAGTTTTTTTAAATTTATTTTTTATTTAGTAAATATAAATTTTCAAAGTACAGTTAATGGATTACAATGGCTTCCCCCCCCCAATAATTTCCCTCCCACTCACACCCCTCCCATCTCCTGCTCCCTCTCCCATTCCATTCACATCAAGATTCATTTTCAATTCTCTTTATATACAGAAGATCAAGTCAGTATATATTAAGTAAAGATTTCATCAGTTTGCACCCACACAGAAACACAAAGTGTAAAATACTGTTTCAGTACTAGTTATAGCATTACTTCACATTGGACAATACACTAAGGACAGACACCACATGGGAAGTAAGTACACATGACTCCTGTTGTTGACTTAACAATTTGACACTCTTGTTTATGGCGTCAGTAATCTCCCTAGGCTGTAGTCATAAGTTGCCAAGGCTATGGAAGCCTTTTGAGTTCCCCGACTTCGATCTTATTTCGACAGGGTCATAGTCAAAGTGGAAGTTCTCTCCTCCCTTCAGAGAAAGGTACCTCCTTCTTTGATGGCCTTGTTCTTTCTACTGGGATCTCACTCGCAGAGATCTTCCATTTAGGTCTTCCTTTTTTTTTTTCCAGGGTGTCTTGGCTTTCCATGCCTAAAATACTCTCATGGGCTCTTCAGCCATATCTGAATGCCTTAAGGGCTGATTCTGAGACCAGAGTGCATTTTAGGACATCTGCCAATCTATGAGTCTGCTGTGTATCCGGCTTCCCATGATAGATCGTTCTCTCCCTTTTTGATTCTATCAGCTAGTATTAGCAGACACTAGACTTGTTTGTGAGATCCCTTTGATTCTTTGACCTATCAGTGTGATCAATTGTGAACTGAAATTGATCACTTGGACTAGTGAGATGGCATTCTCTCCTTGAGTTTTTAAAATATATTTATTTGTTTCAAAGGAGAAGTGATAGAGGGAGAGGGAGAGACAGGGACAGAGAGAGAGAAAGAGACCTTCCATCCTCTGGTTCACTCCCCAAATGTCTGCAACAGCCAGGGATGGTTAAGCCAGTTGTCAGAAACTCCACCAAGGTCTCCTGATTGGGTAGAAGAAACTCAAGTACTTGAGACATCATCTGCTACCTCCCAGGCTCATTAGCAGGAAGCTGGATCAGAAGCAGAATAGTCAGGACTTGAACCAGGCACTTCAATGTGGAATGTGGGCTTAATCTGCTGCACTACAATGCCAGGCCTCTCCTTGATTTTTGTTCTTCCCTCTATCCTTCAACGTTGACCAACAGCCCGTCTCTGCTAACTCAACTGCTCTTTACTTCCCTTTGAGGTCTTCCTTTCTCTTTTTCTAAAATGTTTTAAAAGTGTATATTAGATACCAGAAATAGTACGTTTTGTGCTGAATACATGAAAATTAACAAAATGTTATTTAATGTTCTTTTTAATCTACTGGAGATAACAGACAAGTGAAGCAATAAATGAAAGTGGGAATTGTGTTAAGTACAGAAAGTTACAGGAGCCAAGAGCCATGGCAACTACCATAACAGAGACAGCCTGGAATGCTTTCAGGAGGAGATAACGCTCAAATCTGTATTAATACTCTACCATAAAAACTGACTTGCCCAAACCTTGTAACTAGAACCAATATTCTATAGATAGAAAATTAAGGAAACATCTACTTCTACACCTCAAATGAACAAATTAATAAACCACTGAATATGAAAGTTATAGGGAGCTTCTATTCCTGTAGGAGGCTATAATCTTTCTTCCTAGGCTGCTTCACAATGGGCAGTTCCACTGAAGAGCCACACTGATTGTCTAATAATCCATACCAGCTGTTAGAAATGGCTACAGAAGAAATATAAACATGACCACAGACTGATTTCATAGCTCAAGTATCATAAAAGACTTTAAAATGTTCAATGACTGAAAAAGCTGCAAAGGGGCCCCAGCGCTGTGGTGCAGCAGTTAAAGCCCTGGCCTGAAGCGCTGGCATCCCATATGGGCGCTGGTTCTAGTCCTGGCTGCTCCACTTCTGATCCAGCTGTCTGCTATGGCCTGGGAAAGCAGTAGAAGATGGCCCAAGTCCTTGGGTCCCTGCATCTACGTGGGAGACCCAGATGAAGCTCCTAGCTTCTGGCTTCAGATCTGTGCAGCTCCAGCCATTGCAGCCATCTGGGGAGTGAACCAGCAGTTGGAAGATCTCTCTCTCTGTCTACCTTTCTCTGTAACTCTGTCTTTCAAATAAATAAAATAAATCTTAAAAAAAAAAAAAGAAAAAGCTGCCCAAATACCAAGGCATCCGTAAGATAAAAGGTTAAACAAATAATAAAAATAATAAGACAGATCTATACTTATTGTCAAGACTATGTTCATGGCAGTATTGAGTGCAAAGGCAGTTACACCACAGCACATATAGCACTGTTTCACTTGGTTGAAACCTGCACCATCATGTGCATGTTGATATGGATAAAGATACACGGAAAAGGTAAATGCCAATAAAACCACAATGAGGTTCCACCTCACCCACTAGAATGGCTCTCCTAGACATCAAAAGCAACAACTGCTGGGGAGGATGTGGGCGGAAAAGGTTCCCTAATCCACTATTGCTGGGAATGCAAGCTAGTACATCCATTGTGGAAGACAGAATGGAGACTCCTCAGAAAGCTGAAATATGACCCAGCCATCCCACTCCTGGGAATTTACCCAAAGAAAAAGAAGTCAGCATATCAAAGAGTTATCTGTACTCCCATGTTTTTTTAGAAAACTCTTATTTAATAAATATAAATTTCAAAAATTCATCTTTTGGATTATAGAGGTTTTTCTCCCCTTAACCACCCTCCCACCTGCAAACCATCCCATCTCTTACTCCCTCTCCCATCCCATTCTTCATTAAGATTCAGTTTTAACTATCTTTATATACAGAATATCATTTTAGTATATACTAAGTAAAGATTTCAACAGATTGCACCCACAGACACACAAAGTATAAAGTACTGTTTGAAGACTAGTTTTACTGTTAATTCTCATTGTACAACACATTAAAGACAGTGATCCTACATGGGGAGTAAGTACACAGTGACTCCAGTTGTTGATTTAACAATTGACTCTCTTATTTATGGCGTCAGTAATCACCTGAGGCCCTTGTCATGAGCTGCCAAGGCTATGGAAGCCTCTTGAGGTCACAAACTCTGATCTTACGGAGACAAGGCCATAGTCGAAGTGGAAGTTCTCTCCTCCCTTCAGAGAAAGGTACCTCCTTCTTTGATGGCCCCTTCTTTCCACTGGGATCTCACTCACAGAGATCTTTCAATTTTTGCCATAGTGTCCAGATCCGAATGCCTTAAGGGCTGATTCTGAGGCCAGAGTGCTGATTAGCACATTTGCCATTCTGAGTCTGCTATGTATCCTGCTTCCCATGTTGGATCATTCTCTCCTTTTTAATTCTATCGATTATTATTAGCAGACACTGGTCTTATTTATATGATCCCTTTGTTACTTAATCTTATCTTTATGATCAATTATGAACTTAAACTTATCACTTTAACTAGTAAGATGGCATTGCTACCTGCCAACTTAATGGGATTTGGAGTCCATGGCACACTTCTAGCTTTAGTGTATCTCATGTTTATAACAGCTCAATTCACAAATAGTTAAGATATGGAATCAACCCAGATGCCATCAACTGATGACTGGATTAAGAAAATGTGGTACATATACACTACAAAATACTACCCAGCCATAAAAAAGAATGAAATCCATTTTTTTGCAACAAAATAGATGCATCTGGAATCCATTATATTTAGTGAGATGAACCAGTCCCAGAAAGACAAAAAGCATATGTTTCCCTGATCTGCGGTAACTAAAAGAGTACAAAAAATGTGATGTATAATTATTATCATTGTAATTTGCATAAAATTATTCCTGTGTATAAACTGTTGAGAGGAAATGGCTTAAAGTTTAAATGAACTTAGGGCCGGTGCCATGGCTCATTTGGTTAACACTCCGCCTGCAGCGCTGGCATCCCATATGGGCACCGGGTTCTAGTTCCGGTTGCTCCTCTTCCAGTCCAGCTCTCTGCTGTGGCCTGGGAGGGCAGTGGAGGATGGCTCAAGTGCTTGGGTCCCTGCACCCACATGGGAGACCAGGAGGAAGCACCTGGCTCCTGGCTTCAGATTGGTGCAGCGCCGACCTTAGTGGCCATTTTGGGGGTGAACCAACGGAAGGAAGACCTTTCTCTCTGTCTCTCTCACTATCTGTAACTCTACCTGTCAAATAAAAAATAAATAAATAAATTTAATTATTATCTTATAACCACACAGGAAATATTTAGATGCTACACTGCCATTGGTTATATTTCATTGAAAGAAATTATGAATGACTAACAGACCAAAAAACTGTTTATAGGTGAAGCAGTCATTTATACATTCAATTATTGTTTATAGCTGTTGTCTACATTCCCACCAAACTAGGGTCTTTTGCTTTCTTTATAAAGAATATATGTAGAGAGGTATCTGAACAGCATATAAATCAAAATGCATCCTTATATACATCTCTGGATGGGGAAGTGGTACTGTGGTTACCTTCTTTGTAGAGTTGCATACTTATTTGACTTTTTAATTATAGAGTCACTCATTTATGGAGAGATGCTTGAGACCACAGATAATACCAAACCCTATTCATACCATGGTTTCTCCTTTACATTTAAATATGTAATAAAACTTAACTTACAATTTAGGCATAGTAACAGATTAGCAATAACAACTAATAATATAATAGAACAATTAAATAATATACTGCTTGCTCTCACCTGCTCTCTCTCTCCTTCTCCCTCTCTCCCCCTCCTTCCCTCTCCCTCCTCTATCCCTACTCAGTGTCTTATGGTAGTGTACTCACCCTTCTTATTATTGATCATGAGTAATGGAAACTTCAGAAAGCAAAAACACAGCAAGAAGATGAAGGGAAATAGTATAGTGTGTCATTCAAAAAGTACCAGTGACATTTAATAGAGGGCTCCAGAATCTGACTGTTAAAACTAAGCTTATTCCTTTACTAAGAGATGACAAACAAGTTACCAATCTTGTTGGTACTCCTTTAAGTGAACTAAATTAATTTCTGGTCTTTTCAATGCAAAGAGATAAATTAACACCTGAAAACTGGTTGATTGGTATAGGTAACACACAAAATGGTACAATAAACATGACCACAGCTATTATTATCCACTGTCAGATTTTTTTGTTTTATTCATTTATTTATTTATTTAATCCCAAGACAAGCCTACCTAAGAAATCCATAGTATTTTTAAAATTATTTTTAAATCATTTTAAATGTATGTGTTCATAAATTGAAGGTTTGTCCATATGTGTAAACCACATTGTGCATGCATCTATTACCTTTCACGTACACAGAAAAACATATTAGAATGAAATGGTAAGCAGGTCAAGTCACAAACTATTTCCTTCAAAATGGGATTAGATAATGATTATTTTTTCATTGTCATATAATATTTCGTTTCCAAACTTTTTTTTTCAATTTATAACAATATTGATTTATTTCTCATGTGTCTCTAGACTGGGACATCCAAGATCAAGGTGCCAGCAGGTTGGTGTCTGGCAAGGGCTACTATCTCTTCCAAGGTAGTACCTTATTGAAGAATCCTCTGGAAGAGATGAACCATGCTGTATCTTTACATGAGACAGAGACAATAGAGAGAGAGGGATGAACTCGTAATCTCAATCCTTTTTATGAGGCACCAATCTATATGACAGTGCAGCTCTTATGGCCTAATTGCCTCCTAAGGCCCCCTCTTTTTTTAAATTTATTTATCTATTGGAGTGGCAGAGGCAATAAGAAAGAGAGAAAGCTTCCATTTGCTGGTTCACTCCCCAAATGGCTGCAACAGCCAGAGATGGGCCGATCTGATGCCAGGGCCAGGAGCTTCCTCCGGGTCTCCCACATGGGTGCAGGGGTCCAAGGACTTGGACCATCTTCTACTGTTTTCTCAGGCTATAGCAGAGATCTACACTGGAAGCAGAGCAGCCAGGACTTGAACCCATATGGAATGCCGGCACTGCAGACAGCAGCTTTACCCACTACGCCGTAGCGCCAGCCTCTGCCCTCCTCTTATTACTGTTGCATCTGGGATGGAGTTTAACCATGCTAGAGGTGCAAGTACCCCTTGCTGACAACAGTGTTCAGGACAGGTATGCCTGGGCAACAGCCTGGGAGCCAGAATAAAGAATTGCTTGGGCAGAGGTAGAGTGGGTCCAGGGTTAGCCTTAGGGCAGAGCCTTGTTCTCTACGGAAGCTAAGCCGATGCCTGGAGTGATGGCATACACACAGAAGTTGGGTCCTGCTCAGAGTGCAAACAAGCTCACTATGGCCACGGCTCTGGTGTCTGAGAAGTGGGCTGGCACAGGACAGCCACTGAGCCTTAATGTGTAGCGTAGATGATCGCAGCAGTGGCTGTGACTTCAGGTGTGGGACACAGAGGGGTGGCAGCTCCTCTCCCAGAGCAGCTTCTCAGCAGAGTTAGAGATTAGAGGTCAGGAGTTGCAAGGAGGGTGCTGAATCTCTCTGGTGAGACTAGCTATTTGATATCCCAGTGTCCCCCCTGGAGCGGCTGCTGATCACCACAGTGGTTCCGCTGCCTGCCTGATACTGACCCACCCTGCCTTTTCCTTTGTTCCCAGCCACTTCCTGGCATCTCTTTCACCAATCTCACCAGCAACTCCCTCTTTGTGGATATTTCCCATTTTTGTTTGTTGTTTGGGGCAGGTTTGTTTTTGAGGGTTTTTGCTTCTTCATTTTTTGTTTTGGCTTTGTTTTAATAAGAGCAAAATACTTTTGGTGTTTAAATACCACCATGTAATAAGGACTTGATACTATCATTGTTCATTTATTTATCAAGAAAACTAAAATGAAATGCCCATCATTTGCCACCTCTCTTGAATAACAAGTGGGATGATGTCATTAGTAAGTTTCAAGAGTGACTTTGAATTATTAGCCATAATATACTTGCAAATTAATATTACACTTTACAACTATTGTGAATTCTACTAATGCTTTCTTCTGTGGAAATTAATTGCTTTAGAAAAGGGCAAGGTGTAGAAAAAGCCTTTTTCAGCTTTACCTTCAGGGATGATGCTCAAATTTTGGTGTATTTTTTACCTGTGGAAGAAGATGAAGGCCAAAGTTTAACTTCACTATCATTAATATTATGATTCTAGTTATTACCATTATACATTTTTACAGCACACTTCATCTTAGAGACTCACAGTAACTACCTGCTTTGTCTATGAGCTGATTAACTCGGCACTGAGTCTGATTAACATTTCTAGATGAAAAATAAAGTAATTGTTATAATAGGGCTCACATATCTCCCCATGAAGTGGAATGAAACTAACATGGTTGGTTTCATCTTCTTTCAAATTTGATATAATCTGAGCTGATCAGAAACTGGATAAAAAGTCCTGAAATTAACTCCCCCACAATGTAAAGACTGACAGTATCTGATCCAGTGGTTCCAGCAAGTGCATTCAATTTTAAAAGGCCAGTTAGATAACAGAATATTGGCACAACTCTCCAGATATCCACTCCTCAATTAACAATGTCATTTTCTGTTTTTCTGAGTGGAGACTGGGAAGCTTGTCTTGGCATAACAGGTCTCCGCTTGGAGCTCATGCTTTTCACAGATGGTGGCGGCTCTGATTCTACAGCTTTGGAATTATGTGCGATGGGTGATGGAGGGTGACGGAGAGAATGAGACTAATAATAATAATCTAGATAAACAATGTGCCCATACAATTGTCATGGCTACTGTGTTCATGTTTTTACTTTTAGGAGCCCATATTTTAGTGAGAAGATAGACAGAAGTCAATGGTGTGATAGTTTTGACTTTGCACAGCACAATGAATACACATCTGAGAAACAAAGGGAGACATGAAGGGCTAAATGTGAACTGAGCATTTAGTTGAAGCATTTTAGACGTAGGGCAGACCTCAGTGCAATCCCATTGCTTACTTCACTAGAGCAGATCACAGATCTGTTAAAATATTTGATGAATGCTAAACTTATATATGTTTATCTGTGTGTGATGTGGGGGGGGTAAATGGATGTAATGGCTAACCAACTCTTTTTTAAGCATTCAGAATTCTTTTTTCTTCATTTTTTATTTTTTAAGGAATTTATTAATATAGATACTCAGGACCACAGCAAATTCATGATAATTACAACACAATGCTATTGTTAATTTGATATCATTTCAAAGAGAATAGATTCAATGTAGTTCCTAGATACAATTCTAAGAATATAGAATATAATAATACTTCCTTTCCTCCTTCCCTCCTTCCCCTTTTCTTTCTTTTTTAATTTTTAAGATAACACATGTTAAATTTACTTTATACTCAAAGGCTAAGTGTTCTATGAAATAAAAAGTACAAGTAAAAAGACCCTATAAAAACTTCTATGTGAAAACACTTAGAATGGTGCATCTACCCTAGTCTTCATCCCAATAAACCACATTGCAGCTAAGAATAAGGATAAGGTCCTAATATGAAAGATATTTAAAAAATTACCTCAAGAAAAAAATTAAGAACAGAGATATTGTTAATCTAAAATAATTATTCTGATTTGCAAAGCCTTAATCTTAAATCCAACCACCCACCCTCTTATACCAATCAGCAGTCAGACAGAAGCCTTCCTCAAAATTTGCCAGCCATTTGATAATTGATAGCAATGAGAATGCAACTGTGTTACTTTGGCTGTTATAGGAATATGATAATGGGGGATAGTTTCTGTGGCATAATTTTTTTTAATAATGGACAAAGACCCTAACAAAGAATAAAAACTTTGATAGCAATTTGCATGCAACCAGACACCAGTCAATGTGCCTACTTTTGGCTCTTCCCAAAAGGTCAGATACTGAACCATCAATAACTGGCAACAATGACAAGATAGAGCTATCTGAAGGGAACTCAATGGAGACTGCCACTGGAAAGAGCTTATCTTTACTGAACACATGCAATGTTCCTCTTGTAAAATATGTCTTTTGAGTGAAAAGAATTATTGTCCACTTGTTTAATTGATAGGAAGTCCATATATTCAAATGTTATCTGGACAAACCTAGAAAAAGGAATAGCCACTGTCACGGTGCATGTGTGTGTGTGTGAATTGAGAAGGGGGAAATTTAGCATTTCCAAAGAAAATGGAGTCAATTTTTTTTGACAGTCAGAGTGGACAGTGAGAGAGAGAGATAGAGAGAAAGGTCTTCCTTTGCCGTTGGTTCACCCTCCAATGGCCGCTGCGGCCGGTGCACTGCGGCCGGCGCACCACGCTGATCCGATGGCAGGAGCCAGGTGCTTATCCTGGTCTCCCATGGGGTGCAGGGCCCAAGCACTTGGGCCATCCTCCACTGCACTCCCTGGCCACAGCAGAGAGCTGGCATGGAAGAGGGACAACCAGGACAGAATCCGGCGCCCCGACCGGGACTAGAACCCAGTGTGCCGGCGCCGCAAGGCGGAGGATTAGCCTAGTGAGCCGCGGTGCCAGTCAATTTTTTATTTTTTAATTTTATTTCAGTTACACAAGTTTCTTGTATTTCATATATACATATTTAGGAATATACTGACATTCCCCCCACCACTATCCATCCCACCCATGCTCCAACCCTTCCTCCTCTTCCCTCTTACATTCCCACTCTTAATTTCTACAAAGACCTATTTTCAGCTTACTTAATGATCATATAGTTAACTCTACACTAAGTAAAAGAGCTCAACAAATAGTATGAAGAAATAAAAAAAAACACTTCGTCAATGGAAGAGACAAGGACTGTAAACAATCATCAAACCTCAAAATATCTATTTCAGTCCAATACATTACATTTCAGGTACTCTATTAGCTAACTCAGATCAGGGAAAACATATATCTGTCTTTTGGGGGCTGACTTATTTCACTAAGTATAATGGTTACAGTTGTGTCTACCTTTTCGTGAAAGAAAGGATTTCATAGTTTTTTACAGCTAAGTAGTACTCTACAGTGTATATATACCGTAAGTTTTTTTCTGTCAACAGTTGATAGACATCTGGGTTGATTCCACACCTTAGCTATTGTGAATTGTGCTACAATGAACATGGGGTACAGATAACTCTTTCATATACTGATTTCTTTTGGTTTGGGTAAATTCCCAGGAGTGGGATGGCTGGATCACGATAGGTCTATATTCAGATTTTTTTAAATTTATTTATTTGACTGGTAGAGTTATAGACAGTGAGAGAGAGAGACAGAGAGAAAGGTCTTCCTTCCATTGGTTCACCCCCCAAATGGCCGCTACGGCCAGCGTGCTGCGCCATTCCGAAGCCAGGAGCCAGGTGCATCTTCCTGGTCTCCCATGAGGGTGCAGGCACCCAAGCACTTGAGCCATCCTCCACTGCCCTCCCAGGCCACAGCAGAGAGCTGGACTGGAAGAGGTGCAACCGGAACTAAAACCCGGTGCCCATATGGGATGCCGGCGCTTCAGGCATTAACCTAGTGAGCCACGGCACTGACTCTATTCAGATTTCTAAGGTATCTCCATATGGTCTTCTACAGTGGCTGTACCAGTTTACATTCCCACCAACAGCTGGACTCAATATTTAGGAGCCAGACAAAAGTATGTGAGCAGGCATTTTAAAAGATTCACTCAAAAATATTTGGAACAGAAACTGGGGTGATTCATTCATTGTGACAAATTTTAATAGGGGAAATGGAGTAAAGGGTATATGGTAGTTTGTAATAAGTACTACCTTACAATATTGTTTTGTGAATTTAGAATTAAATTAAAATAGACAAAAATATTCACAACAGCTTCATTTATGATAGTTAACAAGTAGAAGTAACTAAATGTTCATCAACAGAGAATGGTATATGCATAAAATTTAACATGGCATGGTTTATTGATATAATGAAACACCATTCAGCAATTGAAAAAGTAGCAGACTACTGCATTGAAACATGTAGCAACACAGATGAATCTGAAAAACTTTATTTTAAGAAAATAAGTCGTCCCAGCACTCCAATTCTGATTCTACTCTCTGCTATGGCCTGGGAAAGCCGTGGAAGATGGCTCAAGTCCTTGGGCCCCTGCACCTGTGTGGGAGACCCAGAAGAAGCTCCTAGCTCTTGGCTTCAGATCAGCACAGCTCCAGCCATTGCAGCCAGTTGGGGAGTGAACCAGTAGATGGAAGACCTCTCTCTCTCTCTCTCTCTCTCTGCCTCTCCTTCTCTCTCTGTGTAACTCTTTCCTTAAAGTAAATAAATAAATCTTTAAAAAAAAGAAAGAAAAGAAGATGGGGCCAACGCTGTGGTGTAGCAGGTAAAGCTGCCACCTGCAGTGCTGGCATCCCATGTGAGCCCTGGTTCAAGTCCCAGCTGCTCCACTTCCGATCCAGCTCTCTGCTATGGCCTGGGAAAGCAATAGAAGGTGGCCTAAGTCCTTGGGCCCCTGCACTCTCGTGGGAGACCCGGAAGAAGCACCTGGCTCCTGGCCTCGAATCAACACAGTTCTACCTATTGTAGCCATCTGAGGAATGATCAGCCCAGCTCTGACCATTGCAACCGTTTGGGGCGTGAACCAGCAGATGGAAGACCTTTCTCTCTGTCTCTCCCTCTCTCTGTCTACAACTCTACCTCAAAAAAATAAAATATTTTTTAAAAAAGAAAACAAATCATAAAGAAGTACATACTGTATATTTCTATTTACAGTAAACCCCAAGAACAGGCAAAATTAATGAAAAAATTTTGAATACTCATCCCATTTGCGTATAAATAATTGTACCTCTTATTCTACACATAATAAAAACTGAAGCTGCTACACCAGATTAGCAAGGTTGTGTGAATAATTATCAACAAAACTGAAATACGAATTCCCAGACATAGGCTGCCTCTTCCCAGCTAATAATTATTCAGTCAACACATGACTATGGAGTCTACTCTTATTTCCAGGTGCTGTGCTATGCATAGAAATCAATGATAGGCCGGCACCACAGCTCACTAGGCTAATCCTCCGCCTGCAGCGCCGGCACACCAGGTTCTAGGCCTTGTTGGGGCGCCGGATTCTGTCCCGGTTGCCCCTCTTCCAGGCCAGCTCTCTGCTGTGGCCAGGGAGTGCAGTGGAGGATGGCCCAAGTGCTTGGGCCCTGCACCCACATGGGAGACCAGGAGAAGCACCTGGCTCCTGGCTTTGGATCAGCGCGGTGCGCCGCGGCCGACCACAGCAGCCATTGGAGGGTGAACCAATGGCAAAGGAAGACCTTTCTCTCTGTCTCTCTTTCACTGTCCACTTTGCCTGTCAAAAAAATTTTTTTTAATTTTTTTTAAAAAATCAATCATAAATATAAACATAAAATAAAAATGCAAACATAAATCATCCTAGATGCCCACTAATATATGAATAAACAAATAAAATGTGGTACATATGCACAATGGAATATTATTCAACCATAAAAATGAATGAAATCCTGTCATTTGTGGCAAAATGGATGAAACATGAAGACAGTATTTTAAGTAAAATAAACCATGCACTGAAAGACAGTATGGTCTCTCTCATACGAGGAAGCTATGAAAGTTTATCTCAAAGTTGAAGAGAGGAGTATAGTCATTACTGCTGACTAGGAAGAGCAGGTAGTAGGGGGCTTAGAGGGAGGCTGGATATGGGCACCAAAACACAGTTAGATAGGAAGAATCAGCTGAGTGTTGTCCAGCATGGAATGAGTAACTATAGCTCACAATAATCTATCAAATAGTTTATGAAGAAATAGAAGAGGGAGCTCGAAGGCTCTAAGAATAGAGAAATGACAAGGATGAGTAGATACTCGGAGTAGCAGTTAAGATGTCAGTTGGGATGCCCACATCTGACCTACGAGTGTCTTCGTTTGAGTCCTGGCTCTGCTCCCTATTCCACCTTGCTGCTTATGCATACCCTGGGAGGCAGTAGGTAATGGCTCAAGTGACTGGGTCTTCGCCAAACACATAGGAGACCCAGACTAAGTTCAAGGCTCCTGGCTTTGGCCTAACCACATCTCAGCTATTGAGGGCATTTGAGGAGTAAACCAGTAGATGGGAGACCTCTGTGTGTGGGGGTGTAGGTGTGGGTGTATCTATGTCTAGCTCCTGCTCTTCGTCCTTCAAATAAATTATTTTAAAAAAAGGAAATAAGGAAATATAAATGCTAATTACCTTGTTTTGATCAATACATATTGTATACATGCACTGAAATATCATACTACATGCCATAAATACATATAATCATGTGTTCATTAAAAAGAAAATGTTTCAAAGAATAAAGTGGCCGGCGCCACGGCTCAATGGGCTAATCTTCCGCCTGTGGCACCGGCACACCGGGTTCTAGTCCCGGTCGGGGCACTGGATTCTGTCCCGGTTGCCCCTCTTCCAGGCCAGCTCTCTGCTGTGGCCAGGGAGTGCAGTGGAGGATGGCCCAAGTGCTTGGGCCCTGCACCCACATGGGAGACCAGGAGAAGTACCTGGCTCCTGGCTTCAGATCAGCGTGGTACACCAGCCGCAGCAGCCATTGGAGGGTGAACCAACGGAAAAGGAAGACCTTTCTCTCTGTCTCTCTTTCTCTCACTGTCCACTCTGCCTGCCAAAAAAAAAAAAAAGAAAGAATAAAGTAACAAAAATGATATAAAAATAAAATATACTTGGCCTAGGCCATAACTGGCAATAAAGCACAGATGGTGAGACCATATGCACAGCTAACCAAATATATTCAGGTGTGGTTATTTGTTGCAGTGGTTAAGCCCCCACTTGGGTCATACACATCCCATATCAAAGTGACTTGGTTCCAGTCCTGGCTCTACTCCTAATTCCAGCTTTCTTCTAATGCTCACTTAGGAGACAGAAGATAATAACTCAGGTGATTGAGTCCCTGCCACCCACATTGGACTGAGTTCCCAGATTCCAACTTTGGCTTGGTCCAACCCTGGCTGTTGTGGTCATTTGGGAAGTGGATGGAAGATTTCTCCCTCTCTCTATAATTTTCTTTGATTTGTTTTTATGATTTGCTTATTTATTTGAAAGGCAGAGTTATAGAGAAGGAGAGAGAGAGACAGAGACAGAGACAGTGAGAGCGAGAGAGAGAGAGAGCTTGTTGATTCCCCTATGCAATGGTTCAGTCCCCAAATGCCTGCAATAGCCAGGAAATTAGGAAGTGGAAACTCAATACATATCTCCAGTATTTGTGTGGCAGGGATGTCATCACCTTTGTTAACTCACAGAAGTTGGAATCAGGAACAAAACTGGATCTCAAATCCAAGCACTCCAATACGAGATGGAGGAGTCTCAACCAATGTCTTTTTTTAAAAAAAGATTTTATTTATTTATTTGACAGGTAGAGTTACAAACAATGAGAGAGAGAGACAGGTCTTCCTTCCATTGGTTCACTCCCCAAATGGCCACGACGGCTGGTGCTGTGCCGATCCGAAGCCAGGAGCCAGGTGCCTCCTCCTAGTCTCCCATGTGGGTGCAGGGGCCCAAGTACCATCCTCCACTGCTTTCCTAGGCCACAGCAGAGAGCTGGACTGGAAGAGGAGCAACCAGGACTAGAAACAGCGCCCACATGGGATGCCTGCACCCACAGGTAGAGGATTAACCTAGCGCACCACAGTGCCAGCCCCTCAACCAATGTCTTAATTGGTAGGCTAAATAGGGTCTTTTTGGATAGGCCCATGGTGATGTATTAAGAACATGGCAGTGGATGATGGAAAGGGTCCAGATTTCCAGGCAGTATGCAGCATTCAGACAACAGGCAGTTGGAGGTATAGGCATCACTTTAGGCTCAGTGAAGGTTGAGATGAATGAAGTAATGCTTGTCCTCAAGGAATTCACAATATTGTAGCTTCAATCAAGTGCTTTAGCAAAAGAGAAGGGATAAACTCTTAGATTTCTCAAGAGGTGGAATCGGAAGCAGGTTTGGAGTTAGGACAGAAAATAGTGGGCTCCTTTCACATGAATGTGTGTATTCTGGATAGAGTAAGGGCAAGAATCTAAAGGTATAAAACTTACCCTGTTAAGTTTTATTCTGTGAATTATCAATTGATAATTATCCCTCCCTCCCTCCACTTCAAATTTCAAAGTTAATGTTTTGCATTTAAAATGAATGCCCATTAACCTATGCATTTTATGTTCTAGAGAGAAAATAGCCCTGATGAAGGCTTAGATCTAATGTGTGAATGTTGATCTTGAATTACACCAGAGTTCCCAAACATCTGATGCTCTCCACCACCTCTGGAATCATTCATTCTAGTTCATCATCAGTCCTACATCATCCAGTTTAGAGATCAGGTCAAACCTCAGGTTCTTGAAAGAGGAAAGGATAAAGCTTTATCTGATTTAGCACTCAGCACATTGCCCTTGGCCTCCTAGAAGCAGCTGTCTGAACAAACCAGGAGCAAACATCCCTCAGGGCTAAATTCTAAAGTTCTCTTGTGAAATTACAAAATACAGGAGAGTAGAAATGACTTCCCTTGGAAAACAACTCTTATAGAAGATGCTGAGGAGTGACTACACTGAGACAAAACAGTCAATGAAAAGATAAACTGATTGTTTGCTGTGAGAATGACAAAGAAAATTTGTAATTTTTTCTTTCTTTCCTGTTCAATGATGTTGTATTAATTACAAAAGTTCAGATGAAAAGAACAAAAATGGCGCATGTGTCTATGCGCTACCAACTCAATTCAATGGGAAGAATATCTTCCATGATGCCTGTGGCCCAAAGCACTAAATGATTAAAGACTTCCTCCATCCCAAGTCCTCTCTTGTAGCACTATTTAAACAAAAAAGTTAGATGTTACATAGGCAGCCTGTACTGCAGTCTCAGACATGAGAAACTAAAGAGAGCTTTCATATATTATTGGTATTGTTTGAGTTTTGTTTATAATTGCTTCAAAAGCATAGCATATCAGTGACAGCATACTTGGATTTCATCATAATTACAGTTGAAACAAATTTTTTTTAATTTATTTGGGGTAGCACTGTGGTACAGCAGGTTAATACCTTGGCCTGCAGTGCCGGCATCTCATATGGGCACCAGTTCGAGTCCCAGCTGTTCTTCTTCCCATCCAGCTCTCTGCTATGGCCTGGGAAAGCAGTAGAAGATGGTCCAAGTCCTTGGGCCCCTGCACCCACGTGGGAGACTGAGAAGAAACTCCTGGCTCCTGGCTTCAGATCAGCTCAACTCTGATCTTTATGGCCAACTGGGGAGCGAACCAATGGATGGAAGACCTTTCTCTCTCTAGCTCTACCTCTCTCTGTAACTCTGCCTTTCAAATATATAAAATAAATCTTTAAGAAAATGATTTATTTATTTATTAGAAAGGCAGAGTTACAGAGGCAGAGAGAGAGAGTGAGAGAGAAAGAGAGAGAGAGAGATCTTTCATCTGCTGGTTCACTCCCCAGATGGTCATAAAGGCCAGAGCTAAGCCAATCAGAAGCCAGCAGCTTCTTGCAATCCAAAGCCAGGAGCCTGGAGCTTCTTCTGGGTCTCCCTCATGGGTTCAGGGGCCCAAGGACTTGGGCCACCTTCTACTGCTTCCCCAGGCCATGGCAGAGTCCTGGATCAGAAGTGGAGCAGCCAGGACTCGAACCAGTGCCCATATGGGATGGCAGCACTGTGGTGGTGGGTTTCCCTGCTATGCCACAGCGCCAGCCCCAAAACAAACAATTAAAACCAGATGTGTTAGTACTCTTTTGGCATGGTTGTGTGCTCAGCTTAAGAATATTTATTCAAGATGCAAGATATATCACCAGGACTTTCTTTTTTTCATATTCTGTCACAAGTTACAAGAAGCCTTAATTATGAAAGTTTAATTGAGTCACATGATTTTGTATCAATATGCACTGTGAAATATTTTCCTCATGCCAATTGGAAAGATACTACTCTTAGTTAGGTTTATACAACCCTACCACTTTCATCCTTCTCCATCCTTCTGAAATAGATCTGGCTTCTGGCAAATCAAGTCAGTAAACAGAATTTATTTTTTCCTTGTAATGGTTTTTCTTTAAAAAAAAAATAAGTGCAACACAGATAATGAAGCAGGACTGGAATAAATGGCTATCAGCTCAACAAACCTTAAGTAAATTTTATGCCTGGTGCTGCCATTGGTATTCAATATTACTAGATATTTTACCTTGAATAATCACTGATGGACATTGATTTTTGTCTTTGCTCTTCACAGCACAGCAAAATTAATGTGAAAGTCAGACTCAAATGAGTCCCAATGGTGTCCTCCGATCTCTGCTGAGAAGCACATTTCAAATACAGAAGAAATGGCAACCAGCTGAGACCCAGCATAACTTGTATTGTAACAATTAATGGATATGAATGGCCCTCACAGGAGAGCTCAGGTTACCTTTATATCAACTTTGGAGGTGAGAGTCTGAAACAGTTCATTGAGGTTAATATGTAGTGGTTTTATGATTTGATTAATCCTCACCAATTAAAATGATGATGTTTCTCTTTTTTTCACATTATATTTTCATAATTATTCTTCTGAGTATGTGGATGTAACCATAAAATGTCAATAAGGGGGCAATAATTACATAGGAGTTTAGAGTCAGGGAAAAAATAATTTCCCAAATGCAATTTAAAGGAAAAAAAAGAGTAAAGAAGAGATAGAATGCAATGCAGTGTTTAGTGGGAACAGTAGGTATAGTTCTTTACCCTTGATTCAATCGGGCATGCTGGTGATCTGCCACACTGACAGCACCTAAAATGACATTCTACCCTGTTTGACAACACTAATTCAGAGCATGTAATGGAACACCCAGGATAACATGAGCAATCATTTTACATGAGCTTTGGCCCATTAAAGATAGTGAATCTTCATAGACAGGGAATAGTTTTGTTTTTTTTTTTTCATCTCCCAGTATCTAACCCAGTTCAACTGACATAGGAGATAAGTAGGTGCTTTGTAAACTTTGAGGTTTAACAAATAAAAGCCTTGGCTTTTATTACCTTTATGTAGCAGATATAGTTGATGCTTAATTCTCTAGCCCTTGACCCTTACTTCTAAGATCTATACTCACCAGTGGCATTAAAAGGCAAACACATGCAATTATCTGCCTGAAGTATTTCCTGTCATCCAAGCATTCTTAGTCAAGTGAGTTCTACCTCTATACACAATAAATTACAGCAGAAGTTACTGAAGAACTACATCAGAATCTTCAGATGTCAGATGGGGAAGCACTAAGGAATCATCCTCAATGTCCACCAGAATTTTTCACGGGACTAATCCTAGGTTCACAGCACTAATCACCTAATTAATGCATTCTGTATTTTTTCCTTCCCTTGTCTGTCTCACTTTGTGCAACCCCCTACCGGTTCCTCGTGGAATCACCTTTCAAATATATTAGTACTTTATGCATGAGTTAGCTGACAAGGAAACCCGAACTAAGGCACACTGTTGTGAATATTCCTCAGGATGCTCAAAAAAAAAAAAAAAAAAAAAAGGAATGATGAATGGCATCTTAAGCCACATCACATTTTAAAAGGCAATGCAACCAGGTAGCTATAATGCTCAATCCCAGAACCTGCAGCTTGACACCTCTGCACTGTACCGACATGCTTTCAGGCATGTATGCAATTGTAGATGTCTTATAGGTGTTTGTATTATATTTATAGCACCTGCTCCGGGACTGAAACAGTGAATACAAAACCAAAAATGTTCTACACAGTTAATCAGATTGCTTCATGCCCAGGACAAAAACCAAATCCAATCATTTATCTGCAGTGCTTTTTCAGTCCAATCTTATCCCTTGAGCTGTCTGTGCAACACAGACCAAAGAGGAAATTTGGCAATTATTTGGTATAATTTAATCAAAATAGATGGCAAATCAAATAATACAAGACATAAAGTTACATGGGGACTTGATTTTATCTGTGTTGATGACACAACTGCCAAATTACCACTTTAATCTCTCTTGAATCTTTATATCCCTTAATGGAACCAGTGTAATATCATTGGATTTTCTTTGTTACCGTTTCCACAATCAAGAGACTTTTGATCAATTGGATTGATTTTCTTATTCACACTCTACCTGAGCATTTTGAAATACATTATTTCAAATATTAAGACTAGATTTTTTCTTTTTACTGTGGGTGCTTGTATTAGTAACCAGTGAAAGAGGAGAAAACAAAAAATCCTTGAAGGAAACATACAGCTCATTAAATTTATACTAATCATGTGACGTTGAAAAAGTTCTTGATCCCTCTGAATAAATTTTTTCATCTTAATAATTCAAATAATAATTCTCAGTTTTCAGAGGTTTTGCAAAAATTAGAAGTAAAATATTTAGTGTTGTTGATATATTGCAAGTGCTCATAGTTGTAATATTTGCTATGATATTGCTCAATCTTTCCAGGCTAATTTCTAGTCCAACAGTATTAATTGCCTCTGAAATTGATAATGCTTCTTTGGGAAAGTTTTATATTCCGTGGTTGTCTCAATTCACACAGGGCCCAGGTTTTCCTATACTTATAATTTCAATCAAGTCAACAAATAAAGCTTTGCATGGGCAGCCCATGATATAGAACTGGGGGTACCTGCTTCTGTATGTGAAATAGTTTCCACTCAAAGGAAATGTAATTTCAAAATAAATCTAACAATTTGATAAAGTTTAATATGTTACTAAATTGGAAAAGAAAGTAAATTTGAAGTTATTGTTATTTTAGTTTAGTTTATTTAGTTTATTGTTAGTTTAGTTTAGTTATATTTTAAGATTCAACCTACTAAATAATCAGCTGTTACAAATAGTTATTGTAGAATTACAAAGAGTAAATAAGATAATTAAAGCATCTAGCACAGTGCTGGGCACAGAGGCACTCAGAGAAGTACAACTCCTTAACAGAAGAAAAACATGATAACTGCTTACTGTTTCTGCTCTTCCATGGTACAAGATAACTTGTATTGATATATACTACTTTACCTTAATGTTATACTTCAGAGGAACTGAATATATAATGTTTCCTTCTGCAGTGAAGACCCAGAGACATCATTCATAATGAAGCAAAATTTTAAATTTCTTCTTCAATTTTTGTCCATGAACTGCAATTGTTTTCTATCTTGAAACTACACAGCAGAGAAATATTCCCAACATTCATTCTCAGTAATTTAAATTTAAGCTTTTTGATATTATGGAGAATAAGAATCGTCAGTCTTAGGACGTTTCCTCCTCTGGACTTACTGTCAGGATGAAATGCAACCCTGCACACAATTTGCAAATGTGATCCAGATAAATAAAAAACAAATTTATGTCCAGAAAGCATTCCTAAATTTCACATCTGGCATCTGTCTTTCCAGGAGATATATAATCCAACTAAGAGACAAGATATTGTCTTTCTCTCTCTCTCTCTATCTCTCTCACTTTCTCTCTCTCTCTCTCTCTCCTAAGTTTTATTTGTTTGTGGCCGGCGCTGCGGCTCAATAGGCTAATCCTCCACTTGCAGCGCCGGCACACCGGGTTCTAGTCCCGGTCAGGGCGTCAGATTCTGTCCCGGTTGCCTCTCTTCCAGTCCAGCTCTCTGCTGTGGCCCGGGAGTGCAGTGCAGGATGACCCAAGTGTTTGGGCCCTGCACCCGCATGGGAGACCAGGAGAAGCACCTGGCTCCTGGCTTCGGATCAGTGCAGTATGCCGGCTGCAGCGCACCAGCTGCAGTGGCCATTGAGGGGTGAACCAACGGCAAAGGAAGACCTTTCTCTCTGTCTCTCACTGTCTACTCTGCCTGTCAAAAAAAAGATTTATTTGTTTGACAGGCAGAGGCAGAGAGAGAGAGAGAGAGAGAGAGAGAGAGAGAGAGATCCTCCATCCGCTGGTTCACTCTTCAGATGGCCACAGTGGCCGGAATTGCGCCAGTCCAAAGCCAGGAGCCTGGAGCTTCCTCCGGGTCCCTAACACCGGTGCAGGGGTCCAAGGCGTGGGTGCGGAGCCCAAGGACTTGGTCCATCTTCCACTGCTTTCCCAGGCCATAGTAGAGAGCTGGATGGGAAGTGGAGCAGCCAGGACTCGAACCAGCGTCCACATGGGTTGCCAGCACTGCAGTCAGGGGCTTTACCCACTATGCCATAGCGCCTGCCCCTGTCTACTTTCTTCAAAGTCCAAAAAGATCATGGCATTGTAGGTTTATGCAACAATAACACATGGTGCATACATGCCTAAAGACAAAATTATAGCTGATACTTTCATTTAATATACCATTCTTTCATTTTAATATTAAAACTTTCCACCAAGCAACTGATTGGAAAGTTCATGGTATGTGCAAAGGACCTTTTTATTTTCAATTAGGCATGCCCATTAAATAAATGAATGTGAGGATTTGGGTCCTCCACACCTTCTAATTAGCAGCTACATTAACTAAATTTGGATGATAAATCATTTAATAACTCATAAGAAAATAAATATGACATAAAAGATCATTGCAATTTTGTACTGTTTGCTTTCCTTTTAATTATAATTGAAGAAGAAATTTGGCCCTATAGGTTGCTGTTTGGGATGAAAATGGAGGTGGGAACTCATTTTACAAACACAGTTCCTGGGCTTGGTCATCTTGGAATTTAACACTGAAAATGAATCCAGCAATCATGATGCTACACTATAAATGTTCCATCCTGGAGCCAGGATGGGAGTTAGAAATTTTTTTTTCTATTTCAATAATAACCTATTGCCTTGCATATACCAATAGGTACTAAAGCCAAATTCATTGCAAGAAAAATTAATATTAGGTCTCATTGCTTAAATAATAATTAAATGTGGCTGGTTAACTACACTAGATATGACAGTCTGTTAGGAAATGGTCCATGAAAGCTCTGAAGTCTTTAGATATATTATCATCTCAATGGACTTAAAGTCCCTTTCTGCAGAAAATGTGAATGCAATCTCAGAATTTCCTGCAGAATCATATATTCATGGACATATCTGAAGGTATAAGTGTCTACAAGTAAAGTGGTCTCCATGATTCCAAAACAATTCAACAGCAAACAAGTTTAGCAAATATGTCCTTTTCTGTACCATTGTCATAAAATTTCCTTTACGTTGAACATTTTCTTAAATATTTATTTATTTGAAAGGCTGAGTTACAGAGAAAAACAGAGGTATAAACAGAGAGAGAGAGAGAGAGAGAGAGGTCTTCCATCTGCTGGTCTACACCCGAAATGGCCATGACAGCTGAAGCTGGGCCAGTCCGAAGCCAGGAGCCAGGAGTTTCCTCTGGGTCTCCCATGTGCATGCGGGACCCCAAGTACTTGGACCATCTTCCACTGCTTTCCCAGGCACATTAGCAGAGAGCTGGATCAGAAGAAAGCAGCTGGAACTAGAACCAGCTCCCATATGGGATGCCATCATCACAGGCAGCAGCTTTACCTGCTGCACCACAGCACCAGCTCCCTAAATTGAACATTATTATCACAACTTTAAGAATGGAAATCTATCAGCAACTTGAAAAAAGCCATATGACACAGCATATTGTATTTTCCAAAGACACTCACAACAAAACCTCCTATCCCATGTATTCCTCTACAGTGTAACCATGAAGTGCCCTGCCTCCTCTTCCCTTTGTTCTGGGTAATCTTGTGACTACTCACACCAACAGGATGACAGAAGTGATGGTTTTTGACTTCCAATGCTAGATCACAAAAGACCATTCAGCTTCCATATTGTTCTCTTGGAATATTATTTTGGGAGAATCCGGGGACCGTGTAAGACCGAGACCTCACATATAGGTACTTCAGTCAATAGTCCCCACTAAGCTAACAGAACAACATCTACTGCCAGTCATCTTGGACACTCAGCCCAGCTGAAACTCCAGATGCTTCAGTTCCAGGCAACATCCAACTGAACTCACATGACAGATCCCTAAAGAGGACTTCCCTGCCTGGCCTCTTACAATTTAAGAATTTCTAGTCCACAAAATCATGAGAAAAATAAAATAGCTGTTTTAAGCGACTAGGGTATAGGGCAATAATAACGAGAACTTCCACTAGCAAATCATCCAGCTAGAATTCAGAGCTGGGTTATATCTAATCCAGGGGTGTTATATTTCCCATTGCTCAAGCTGTGGAGCTAAACCAAAAGCATAAAGGGGGTCTTTGAGACACTGGAACCTAGATCATGTCTTACAGCTTAGTGATCAGTTTGAAGATAAAAATGTACCCAAAAAAGGTTTTACGCATATTCCTCAACCCCACTCCCAAGAAATATTCTGTTACATTTCTTATTAATTAAATATAGTAAGTAATTGGAAAGTGGACACTTGTTTAGATTTTAGATTTAACCCAACCCACAGAAGGCTAGAGACAGTTCATGGATGTAGTCCTTTCCTAAGGGTGAAACAGAGCAATAGCACATATTCTTGTCAATCATCAAACACGATACACTGAGTATCCATGGTGAACAAATAATCCTAGTATGGTGTGGTAGGAGAACAAACACATGTGAAATATGTAAAATGATATCACAGTTAATTTATTCTTTGTTCAAATACTTGTGTTTCCACAAAAGATCTGAGGCATCATAGAAACAAGGGGAGAGAAATCCTGATGAAAGGGAAGCAATCTAGGCCGGCGCCGCGACTCAATAGGCTAATCCTCCGCCTAGCGGCGCCAGCACACCGGGTTCTAGTCCCAGTAGAGGTGCCTGATTCTGTCCCGGTTGCCCCTCTTCCAGGCCAGCTCTCTGCTATGGCCCGGGAGTGCAATGGAGGATGGTCCAAGTGCTTGGGCCCTGCACCCCCATGGGAGACCAGGAGAAGCACCTGGCTCCTGCCATCGAATCAGCGCGGGGCGCCAGCCACAGCGCGCCGCCCACGGCGGCCATTGGAGGGTGAACCAACGGCAAAGGGAGACCTTTCTCTCTGTCTCTCTCTCTCACTGTCCACTCTGCCTGTAAAAAAGAAAAAAAAGGGGGGGGGAGCAATCTAACATTTGAAGACACAAAGTAGACATTGCTTTTGTAGCAAAGCTATAAAATAATTCATTTTCCTCATTTGAAAATAAGAAGACAGATGTAGAGATTAGGTGTTGACTTTGTTTTTGGAGCTTGTGAATTTGGAAACACACTTTCTACTCATTGTGTAACGAATGAAGGTCAAGATGGACAACAACATATAGTAGATACTGAAGTTGAGGCTCAGGACAGCTCTTGAAATATAGAAAATAAGAATTAATGACATCTCCCTCCCCCATACCAAAAAAAAAAAAAAAACAGCAGTTGCACATGCATGCCAATTTGCCTCCCTGTTTTCTACATCACTAAATTTTCTGAATCCTCTAATTCCTTTCCCACCTTTGAGTGGAATTAAAGCTAGAATTCCCACCACTTATCCCACTTGATTCTTGAGGTCATCTTCACACATGCTGCCTTTTTCTCCATTAACTTTCCCTAAGCCATAAATGTGCTACCCATATCAAGCACTTTTTTTTAAAACTCTTACTTTCACTTCTCTCCTTTCCTTGATGAGAGGTAGGCCTGAAAATGCTTAGTTACAGCCAAACATTACAAGCATTCATATTCATCTATGCCTGTTAAGAATCCTAGACACCTTTTCACCAAGATGGCGCCGAAGGCGAAGAAGGAAGTTCCTGCCCCTCCTAAAGTCGAAGCCAAAGCGAAGGCCTTGAAGGCCAAGAAGGCAGTGCTGAAAGGCGTCCACAGCCACAAGAAGAAGAAGATCCGCACGTCCCCCACCTTCCGGCGGCCCAAGACGCTACGCCTCCGACTGCAGCCCAAATACCCTCGGAAAAGTGCCCCCAGGAGAAACAAGCTTGACCACTATGCCATCATCAAGTTCCCCCTGACCACGGAGTCGGCCATGAAGAAGATAGAAGACAACAACACACTGGTGTTCATTGTGGATGTCAAGGCCAACAAGCACCAGATCAAACAAGCTGTGAAGAAACTCTATGACATTGATGTGGCCAAAGTCAACACCCTGATCAGACCTGACGGAGAGAAGAAGGCGTGTGTGCGGCTGGCTCCTGACTATGATGCTCTGGACGTTGCCAACAAAATTGGGATCATCTGAACGGAGTCCAGCTGGCTAATTCTAAATATATGTTTTTTCACCATATAAAAAAAAAAAAAAAAGAATCCTAGACAATCATACTAAGAGTTTAGAGAAAGAAAACTTTCTGGACCTGAACTTGTCAGGAATGCTTGTGGCTTGAGGGACAGGCATTTGATGTAGAGGTGAAGATGCCAGTTAGGATGTTCACATGTCACATCAGAGGATGTGGGTTTAATTTCTGTCTTTAACTTTGAACGCCAGCTTCCTATTAATGTAGACTCTGAGAAGCAGCAGTGATGGCTCAAGTACTTGGGTCCTGCAGCCCATGCAGGAGACATGGATTAAGTTCCCAACTCCCTATTCAAGCTCCCCTCCTTTCCACCCCATCCCAGCTACTACATCTGGGGAGTAAACCAGTGATGGGAGCTCACTCTATCCGTGCCTCTGTCTCTCTGCATCTCAGATAAATAATACTTTTTTAAATGGGCTTAAGAAGGACCAGTGCCATGGCCCAAAGGGTAAAGAAAGCTTTTGCCTGCAGCACTGGCATCCCATATGGGTGCTGGTTTAAGTTCTGGCTACTCCACTTCTGATCCAGCTGCCTGTTAATAGCCTGGGAAAGTGGCAAAGGATTGTCCAAGTCCTCGGGCCCCTGCGCCAACATGAGAGACCTGGAATAAGCTCCTAACTCCTGACTTCAAACCTAGTACACTGACCTTGGATTTCTCAATGTTCAGAACTGTGTGAAATAAAATTGTCACTTTTAAAGATTTATTTATTTATTTATTTGGAAGTCAAGTTAGACAAAGAGAAAGAGAGAGACAGAGACAGAGAGAGAGAGTGAGAAAGAGAGGTCTTCCAACTGCTGGTTCACTCCCCAATTGGCTGCAATGGCTGGAGCTGTGCCGATCTGAAGCCAGGAACCAGAGACTTCTTCTGGGTCTCCCACATGGGTGCAGGGGCCCAACGACTTGGGCCATCTTCTTCTGCTTTCCCAGGCCACAGCAGAGAGTTGGATCAGAAATGGAGCAGCCGGGACTCGAACAGAGGCTATATGGGATGCCTGCAGTTGGCAGCTTTACCCTCTAGGCCACAGCACCAACACCAATTTCTGTCATTTTTAAGCCATGTTTTCTGTGCTGTTTTGTTAATATACTCACTACTCATATTCATTCATGAAGAAGGGTTTCATAACAGCATGACTATGGAACTAAGCTACTTGAATTAAATGCCTGAATTAAAGGCCTCCAGAGATGTACAGTTTGGCACATGCTCAATTGGACTTACCCCGAACAGAAGAGTTAGAAACATGCCAGGGGATTCCAATTCAATCCCATCAAGGTGGCATGTACCAATGCCATCTCACTAGTCAAAGTGATCAGTTTCAGTTCATAGTTGATCATAATGATAGGATTAAGAATCAAAGGGATCACATAAACAAGACTAGTGTCTGCTAATAATAACTGATAGAATTAAGAAGGAGAGAACGATCCAACATGGGAAGCAGGATACACAGCAGACTCATAGAATGGCAGATGTCCTAAACAGCACTCTGGCCTCAGAATCAGCCCTTAATGCATTTGGATCTGGCTAAAAAGCCCATGAGAGTTTTTCAGGCATGGAAAGCCAAGATACTGTAGCAAAAAAAAAAAATGACCTAAATGAAAGATCTCTGTGAGTGAGATCCCAGCGGAAAGATTGGGCCATCAAAGGAGGTACCTTTCTCTGAAGGGAGGAAAGAACTTCCACTTTGACTATGGCCTTGTCTAAATAAGATCAGAGTTGGCAAACTCAAGAGGCTTCCACAGCCTTGGCAACTCATGACAAGAGCCTAGGGTGATTACTAACGCCATAAACAAGAGTGTCAATTTGTTAAGTCAACAACGGGAGTCACTGTGCACTTACTCCTCATGTAGGATCTCTGTCTTTAATGGGTTGTACTACGTGAATTAATGGCATAACTAGTACTCAAACAGTATTTTATACTTTATGTTTCTGTGTGGGTGCAAACGGTTGAAATCTTTACTTAGTATATACTAAATTGATATTCTGAATATAAAGATAATTGAAAATGAATCTTGATGTGAATGGGAAGGGAGAGGGAGTGGGAGATGGGATGGTTGCGGGTGGGAGGGAGGTTATGGGGGGAAAGTCGCTATAATCCAAAAGTTGTACTTTGGAAATTTATATTCACTAAATAAAAGTTAAAGAAAAGACAACCATGGAATAAAGTTGGAATGAATTTGCCATATAAAAAAAAAAGTCCTCCAGATAGTATCTTCAGTAAAAAATAGTTCTTACCATACAATAGGTACTCAATACACAATTATTAAAAAAGTGTGTAATTGTTTGCTTAATTTATTTGCATAGCAATAAGGTATACTCTGCAAAAATTATGCTATTCCAGAAAATTACAAATAAAAATTTAACTAAAGAAAAACATCAGCCAGCGCTGTGGCTCACTAGGCTAATCCTCCGCCTTGTGGCGCCGGCACACCGGGTTCTAGTCCCAGTCAGGGCGCCGGATTCTGTCCCGGTTGCCCCTCTTCCAGGCCAGCTCTCTGCTATGGCCCGGGAGTGCAGTGGAGGATGGCCCAAGTCCTTGGGCCCTGCACCCCATGGGAGACCAGGATAAGCACCTGGCTCCTGCCATTGGATCAGCGCGGGGCGCCGGCCACAGCGCGCTGGCCGCGGCGGCCATTGGAGGGTGAACCAACAGCAAAGGAAGACCTTTCTCTCTGTCTCTCTCTCTCACTCTCCACTCTGCCTGTAAAAAAATAAATAAATAAATAAATAAATAAAAAACCCATCAAATCCTACTAGTAACAAATAAAATTAGACTCTGAGTTAATAAATGTTGCCCCTGATGTAGCCACAATGATCCAACAGAGTAAACACATGAACCAGGGAATTTCAAGGTGAGTTGCAGTAATAGTTGTACTTGTAGCAATTATTTAAGCATTTACTACAAACCAGAAAATCGACATACTTAATCTTATTAAGTGTTTGCATAGACTTATGGGACATACTGATTTTTTTAAAGATCTATTTATTTATTTATTTATTTTAAAGTCAGAGTTACACAGAGAGAGAAAGAGAGGCAGAGAGAAAGAAGTCATCCTTCAGCTGGTTCACTCAACTGGCCACAACAGCCATAGCTGTGCTGATCCGAAGTCAGGAGCCAGGAGCTTCCTCTGGGTCTCCCACATGGGTGCAAGGGCCCAAGGACTTGGGTCATCTTCTACTGCTTTCCTAGGTCATGGCAGAGAGCTGGATCAGAAGTGGAGCAGCTGGGACTCGAACCGGCACCCATATGGGATGGCAGCACCACAGGCAGCAGTTTTACCGCCATGCCACAGTGCCGGCCCCACATACTGATTTTTATCCTGACTTTACAGATGAGGAAATTGAAACTCAGGAAAGTTAAATAACTTGCCCAAAGAGACACAGCTGAGAAGGAAAAGGAGCCAGTTACAAAACCAAGGACTTCAGACTTCAGAGACCAAGTTTTAACCACTTCCTTCTTCTGTCCTAGTGTACTTACTTAATAAACAATACATCAAAAACCTAAACTATATCAAACTATTCTGAATACTCAGGAAATGAATATGTAGCTGACAAGTGGTTGAAGAAAAAAGTGGCAGAGCTGCAATAAGAAAATAAAAGGACAGGATGAGCAACTTAGTAACAAATGTAAAGGGATGTCTATTCCAAAGAGAGTGATGTATATTGAGGTATTTCCACAATGTTTGGTGATAAGGCCCTAATTGTCACTGAGGATAAAAAGCTCAAGCAGACAGTCCCTGGTGAGAACTCAGCTTATAATAATAGTATCTGTGTAATTTCCACTAATCTATTATACTGCAAAATATTTGTATCAATTCTACAATACTCAAGACAATTTTGTTTTACTTTGTCTATAGACTGTATTGTGTGACATGTATGTCCTTGAAAAATCTAAATCAATCAGGAAAGTCAACTCCCTCTCTAATGTGACATTATAAATGCACAGGTAAAATAACCACATGTGTAATAATTATTTGTCACCTAATACATTCCATGAATGCCACAAAAGGTTATTTACTTAGATCAGCAAGCCATAGCCCAAGGGCCAAATCTGCCATCAGTTTTTCTGTAGTCCACAAGGTAAAGGCATTTTTTGCATTTTAAAATGGTTTTAAAAGATAAAAAATAATATTACATGACACATGAACATTATATAGAATTCAAAATTTCAGTGTCCATAAATATATTGGAATACAGCCACACTCATCCGTTCATGTAATATCAATGGCTGCTGTCATATACAACAAAACCAAGTAATTTCTATAGAAACTATGGGACTCAGAAACCTAGAAATATTTTCTATCTAGTCCTCTACAAATAAAGTGTGCAGGGGCAGGCGTTTGTCACAATGGTTAATATATCGCTTGGTATATCCACCTCCCATATTGGACTGCGTTCGAGTTCCCACTCTGCTTCCTATCCAGCTTCCTGCTTATATGCACCCTGGGAGAAGGTAAGTGATGGCTCAAGTAATTGTGGTCTTTACTACCCTTTGGAGACCTGGCTTCATCTTGGCCCCATCCTGGTTTGTTGTAGGCATTTGGGGATTGAATCGCCAGATATAAGATCTTTCACTGTATGCCTCCTTATTACTTTCATATATATAAAATAAAATCAAGTATGCAGATCCTTGACAGAGATTATCTTTAATTCTCCTAACAACTCTAAAAGCAAAATTCTTTACACAAAGACACTAAAACTCAAGCATGCAATTACCCTGCAGTGGTGGTTTTAAAAAAGAGGATCACAACCCTCCCATTAGGGGATTTGGGTCCATGAATCCTTCCCTTGAATCTGGGAAATGCAAGAACTGTGTCTGGTCTGCTTTTCTTGAATACCTACTCTCAGGATGCTTCCTCTCCCAGGAAAGTGCAAGTGAAATCGTCCCTGTGTAGGTCCTACAAACAACAGTCCCAGCTGGGCTTAGCCACTGAGTTATCTCAGCTTAAGCCCACAGCATGTGAATCCAGAAACTTCTAGATGATCCCAGTCATTCAAGTCTTCCCAGCCTTAGAGAACATGGGAAACAGAAAACCCATCCCTCCTTACATGTTCTGTCTAAACTTCTGACCCACAGAAGTCATGAATATAATAAAACGGATATGGCTTCCCATGACTAATCTTGGGTGATTAGTCATGAAGCAATATATTAGGAAAGTACTAGACATTTTCAAAAAAGCAAAGAGCATTCAATTAATAAGGAAAGTGAATGCTACATTAAACTTCTATAAAACTATCAGAATATAAAAACATAAACGTGAGTAGACATTGAGAAGGCCAAGTTAATTGCAACTCAAGAAAAATACTTTCATCCTTTGAAAAATGCCTTTTGATGTTCCTTTGCCTATTTCTTAACTGGATTCTTTGTCTTGTTGTCGTGGAGTTTCTTGAGCTCTTTATAGTTTCTGGATATTAACTCTTTTTTTTAATAGTATGATGGTATTTTTTATTTTATTCATTTATTTATTTTTAAAGATGTTTTATTTATTTGAAAGGTAGAGTTACAGAGAGGCAGAGACAGAGTCAGAGAGAGAGGTCTTCCATCGCTGATTTACTCCCCAGATGGCTGCAATAGATGGAGCTGCCACCAATCTGAAGCCAGGAGCCAGGAGCTTCTCCCAGGTCTCTCACATAGGTGCAAGGTCCCAAGGACTTAGGCGATCTTCTACTGCTTTCCCAGGCCATAACAGAGAACCTGATTGGAAATGGAGCAGTCAGGAATCGAACCAGCACCCATAGGGTATGCTAGCACTGCAGGCAGGGGTTTTACCCACTATTCCACAGTGCTGGCCCCCTGGATATTAACTCTTTATCAGTTGCATAGCTTGCAAATATTTTCTCCCATTCTGTTGATTGCCTCTTCACTTTGTTGAATGTTTCGTTTTCCAAGCAGAAACTTCTTAGCTTGATGTAATCTCATTTGTCTATTTTGCTTTTATTGCCTGTGCTTCTGGGGTCTTTTCTAAGAAGTCTTTGCCTATGTCAATGGCTCCAAAAGTTTCCCCAATGTTTTCCTCTAATAATTTGATTATATCAGGTGGTATATTCAGATCCATGATCAATTTAGTGTTGATTTTTGTATAAGGTGTAATGTAGGGGTCTTGTTTCATACCTCTGCATGCATAGATCCAATTTTTCCAATGTCATTTCTTGAAAAGACTGTTCTTTCTCCAGGAATTGATTTTAGCTTGTTTTTCAGAGATTGGTTGATTGTAGAAGATGCTCATGATCACTAGTCATCAGGAACATGCAAATAAAACCACAATGAGGTTTCACCTCACCCCAGTTAGAACATCTATCAACCAAAAATCAAAAGATATCCTAGCAAGGATATGGGGAAAAGGATACCATAATAAACTGTTGGTGGGAATGTAAACTAGTACAACCACTTTGGAAGACAGAATGGATATTCTTCAGAATATGACTCAGCTAACCTACTCCTGAAAATTTACCCAAATGAAATGAAATTATCATATGAAAGATTAATCTCTATTCTCCCATTCACAGCAGCTCAATTCACAACAGCTAAGATACAGAATCAACCCAGATGTCCATCAACTGATGACTGGATAAAGAGGATGTGGTATATATATACTATGGAATATTACTCAGTCATAAAAAGAATGAAATTCTGTCTTTTGCAACAAAATAGATACAATTGGGAACCATTATGTTTAGTGAAATAAGCCAGTCCTTAAAAGACAAATATCATATGTTTTTCCTGATTTGTGATAACTAATGTACAAAAAATGTAACATATATGAGCAAAATTTAAATCTTCAGATTTAGTTACTGTTTATAGACATTGTCTATACTCTTGATGAAGAACGGTTTTTCTGCTTACTACTTGTTGAATTCTTTGTTCAGTGTAGGATTAAGCTTGTAATTGGAAAATAAACTGAAAGCATATCACTGTAAAAATTAAAAGAAAAAATAAGAGGGGCTGGCACTGTGGCATGTTGGGTAATGGCACCAACATTCTATATGGGCGCCAGTTCGAATCCCAGCTGCTCCACTTCTGATCCAACTCTCTGCTATGGCCTGGGAAAGCCGTGGAAGATGGCCCAAGTCCTTGGGCCCCTGCACCCTCATGGGAGACCTGGAAGAAGCTCCTGGTTCCTGGCATGAGATAGGCACAGCTCCGGCTATTGCAGCCAACTAGGGAGTGAACTGGCAGATGGAAGACCTCTCTCTCTCTCTCTCTCTCTCTCTCTTTTTCTCTCTCTCTCTCCTTCTCTCTCTGTGTAACTCTTTCAAGTAAATAAATAACTCTTTAAAACAAAAAAATAAGAAAGGAAGTGTGGGGCCATGGATGGGAGGGATAGTACAGTGGGAAGTATCACTATGTTCTTAAATCTGTACATATGAAATATGAGATTTGTTCACCTAATATAAATAAAAAAATGTTTTTCAAATGGGAGCAATCAGCCCAAGAAAGACTGGGGTATAATTTATGGTTGGAATAGAGTCCTGGTAAGAAAAAGCAATTATGAAAATCTCTCAATCCATACAAAAGTTTATCTTGGCAAACAAAAATCAGATAGATAAACAGAAGAGTCAGGGCAAGTTATGCTCATAGAAGCAGAGGTAAGAAAATGTTTGAAACTTTTGTGGGCATTTTTCCTTAATACTTCACTATTCCTCATATAGGCATCCACGTATTGCATTCCTGTTAGAATACAGAGCCAAGCAACATAAACTCTCATTTTATCAGATAGCAGAGATACAAATCCACTGACTCTCTTCACATTTTCTTCCAGGAAGCCCAAGCAACAATTCGTCCCAGCCTCAGTTGAAATATATGAGTTTACCCTGCAGTTCTATAAAATTATCTGTTTTTTCCCATTATCCAGTTTTGTTGTTTATCTCTCAACTCCCATCACACCATGAGAACAGCATGTATTTGTAGACTGCTTAAGGTTAACTCCACCTTCTATTTCATTAAAGAGATAATAAATATTGTTTTGGGATGTACATAAGAACCATGAAAGAAATTATAAAATTCCTAAGTATTTACAAGATTAATTTAATTTTGTTACTGTACAACATACATTGAAAAGCTGGATCCTTTTAACCCCACTGAAACACAAAGCTACATGCTATCCCATGGAAGGACTTTGAATGAAGACCCAAATTGCCTTGGGGTGTCCAATTCCATTTATATAAAATGTCTACATCAGGCATATCTACAGAGATATAAAGTCTGTGACAGTTTCTAGAAACAGAGGAAGAGGGGGAATGGAGAGCAGCTTCATAACAGGTATGGAGTTTCTTTTGGGGGATAAAAAATGTTCTAAAATTAGAGAGTTATGATGATTGCACAACATTGTGACATGCTACACGTCAGTAAATTGTATGCTTTAAAAATAGTTTAAATGGTGAATTTTTTGTTATGTGAAGTTTAAGTCAATAAGAAGGGAAACACAAATAAACATTAACGGAATATTTTGCTTACAGAAGTGCTTTTAAAATTCAGTTTTAAAAATCCAGTATATTCTTTTGATATCAAACACATGCAGGAAATTGTCAACATATATTCTTTTAGATATAGAGAAATTGAAGCAGAGAAGACTGAGTGGTTTTCAGCTGAAAGAAAGAAAGAAAGAAAGAAAGAAAGAAAGAAAGAAAGAAAGAAAGAAAGAAACTAACCTTTCTTCTAAAAAATCACGAAAAGAGAAGACATCATCCCAGGTCACTTTTTCCAAAACTGCTTCCAGTAGTATGCTCTGGTACTTAAGGACATGGAATGTCTTCATTTCATAATGAAAATATTTCAGGAAAAATAATTTTCAGTAGTACCATTATGTTGTTTTAAATTTATGAGTAGCTACTAAAACCCAAGAAGTGATCAGTACTGATTTACAGCAAATAAACCAAAGGAGTGTGTTACTTAAAATAACTTTATTTTCCATATAGTCCTGGAAGTTTTAGCCAGGACCATTAGGCAAGAAAAAGAAATCAAAGGGATACAAATTCACTTCAAATAGTTTGGTTTTCTTAGTATTGCCATATGCATCATATTCAAGCCAATTTCGCAAAGTCCATCTATATCCTTCCATCCAAGGTGTTTCAACTCCTTTAAGGAAGCTCCTTTAAATACCTTCCAAGATCTTCTTATTTCAAATCCCCCTCTATTCCCATGTAAGACAACAGGGATACTGGTAGCAAAAAAAAAAAAAAAAAAAAAAAAAAAAAAAAAAAACAAACAAACAAAAAAAAACAAAGGCTAAAACACATAGACCAAAGAGATTAGGGATGGGAAGAATGTCGGGGATTATGAAATGAAAAACTTTGTTCGTGTTGTCTAGAGTTCACTGACAGTGGTGTCAGTAGAGTTTAAGCCAATAGTTTCAGACCAGAAACCCATAGGTCCAGTTTGTATCTCCTTTTTAGTTTATCCATATGAAAATGAGATTAACAATATCTATTTTATGAAAGTTTCATGATGAATAAATAAAATTATGTTAACAAATCACTTGCACAGTGTAGAGCTCCTACTAAACTTTCAGTGTTACCATCAGGAAAGTCAACATAGCTTTGCTACCATCAATATTCTGGACTTTACCTATCTATGAATGTGTCTCAAAGACATATTAGATTATTTGGGCTTTATATTTAAAAATAATAGTATTGAACATTCAACAAGAATCAAAAAATCTTTTTAGGCATTTATAAATTTCATATTCCCTATCTTACTTTTTTTTACTTACTTTAAGGACTTTTACATTTATTCCCTCTCCATCTTGTATAAGATTATTCTGTCTCTTTTTGTGATCCTCCAGTATCCTACTCTTTGCCTTTAAGTAGTCTGATTTTAGATTCTCTTAGTTCTCTCACTGTAATTCCAAATTATATTAATGAACCAAACAGTCAGCTGAATAACCACAGGGCATAGACCTTCCACTTCCATTTGCCTTTTAGAGAAGACTAATAAATTGATTCACAATGCATGGCTCAGGGATGGATCTAGAGAGTCTGTTCCCAGCAGGCAGGACATATGCCTTCTGCAGAACAGCTGTCTCTTTGCACTATAACTTCAAGCACAGTATTGTGGTAAAACAGCAAGTAACGTAATAAAAATGGGACAATCCTGTTTCCCCACTGTGAGCATAGGCATGTGAATAGAAAAAAAATAAAGAAAATATACCTTGTTTTTCATCAGTGAAATGGAGAAACTGCCCAAAAACAGCTGGGGGAGAGGAAAGGTCCAGAAGACGATCTTTCCATTTCTCACTTATTAAAGAGACACCCCAATTATTATCTGGTTCACCTTCTGATCTCATGCCAGTAGCATCAGATTCTCTGAAACAAAGGCAAAGAGATGCTGACAGCTGTGCCCAGCATGAAAACAGCCAAGCTGCAGCAAACCTCATAGCCCATCATGTGGCATCAAGCCAAAGAAAGATATCAATGACTCATTTAATATGATCCAAAAACAACTCACAGCTATCAGAGTATTTAAGGGAATCAGAAGGCACAACATTTGGAAGTACCATACAGTACAATTCTTTGCTCTAAAGCATCAGAATCACAGAATTTACAAAACATGCTAGGTGACTACATTAGGTAAAAATAAGCATAATCATATGGTGTTAGATGAAATTCAGGGAAAAAGCAAATAAAATGTAGGGGCCAGTGCTATGGCATAGTGGGTAAAGCCACCGCCTGCAGTGCCAGCATCGCATATGGGTGCCGGTTCCAGTCCCGGCTGCTCCACATCCAATCCAGCTCTCTGCTATGGCTAGGGAAAGCAGTGGAGGATGGCCCAAGTCCTTGGGCCCCTGCACCCATGTAGGAGACCTGGAAGAAGCTCCAGGCTCCTGCTTTGGATCAGCCCAGCTTCAGCCATTGTGGCTATTTAGGGAGTGAACCAATAGATGGAATAGTATCCCTGGTATGCAGGGACAGTTCAACATTTGCAAATCAATCAATGTGATATAGCACATTAACAAACTAAAGAACAAAAACCATATTATTATCTCAATAGATGTTGAGAAAGCATTTGAAAAAATACAACACCCTTTCATGATGAAACCTCTAAGCAAATTGAGTATAGAAGAAACATTCCTCAACACAATCAAGGCAATTTATGACAAACACACAGCCAGCATCCTATTGAATGAGAAAAGGTGGAAGCATTCCTACTGAGATCTGGAACAAGACAAGGATGCTAACTCTCACCATATAGTCCTGGAAGTTTTAGTCAGAGCCATTAGGCAAGAAAAAGAAATCAAAGGGATACAAATTGGCAAAGATAAAGTTTAAATATCCTTATTTGCAGATGACATAATTCTATATATAGGGGATCCAAAAGACTCCACCAAGAAACTGTTGGAACTCACAGAAGAGTTTCGTAAAGTAGCAGGATATAAAATCAATACACAAAAATTACCTTTGTATACACACAAAAAAATGTCATGGCTGAGAAATAACTTCTAAGATCAACCCCATTCACAATAGCTACAAAAAAAAATAAAGTATCTTGGAATAAATTCAACCCAGAATGTCAAAGATCTCTACGATGAGAATTACAAAACATTAAAGAAAGAAATAGAAGAAGATACAAAAAAAATGGAAATCTCTTCTACACTCATTCATTAAAATAATCAATATCATCAAAATGTCCACTCTTCTGAAAGCAGTTTACAGATTCAATGCAATACCAATCAAAATACCAAAGATATTCTTCTCAGATCTAGAAAAATGATGCTAAAATTCATATGGAAACACAGGAGACTTGCTAAAGTAATCTTATACAACAAAAGCCAAGCCGGGGGCATCCTCATACCAGATTTCAAGACATACTACAAGGCAGTTATAATCAAAACAGTCTGGTATTGGTACAAAAACAGATGGATAGACTAATGGAACAGAATAGAAATGCCAGAAATCAATCCAAGCATCAAGGAGCTAAAATCAATCTCTGGAGCAAGGACAGTTTCTTCAACAAGTGGTGCTGGGAAAATTGGATTTCCACATGCAGAAATATGAAGCAGGACTCCCACCTTATACCTTACACAAAAATCCATTCAAAATAGATTAAAGACCTTTATCTACAACGTGAAACCATCAAATATAGAAAACTCTGGGAAAACCCTGCAAGACACTGGCACAGCCAAAAGATATTTTTAACACTATCTACTAATGAAAAGCAAGGGCATTTCTGTGAGGCTTACAACTTTGCCTAATAGTCATGGGCAAATTAATGCACTTGTCAAGGCTGCTTTATGTTATAAAACTATCATGTTCTTCCAATACTACACACTGATCCTGTATTATTCCAGTGTATAAATGTTTATCCCAAAATAAAAATATCTAACAGTAAAAATAAAAATAGTAGATGGAAGACCTGCCTCTCTCACTCTCTTCTCTGCCTCTCCCGAATTCTGTCTTGCAAATAAATAAATAAATCTTAAAAACAAAACAAAACAAAATGTTTTATATCATCATAATGTTGAAAGAGAAGGAAGAAAAAACAATGACAGAAAAGAGAAATGATAAAGAAGTTATAAAGAGGAAACATTCAATTGAATGTGACAATAAATATGTTCCAATTTTTCCCTAAGCATAAAAATTGGTTAGAATTTTATTAATATACAAGGGTATACTAAATCTATACTGTTTAAAATGGTAGCCACCAATCATTAATGAATAGTTCAATCTAAATTCACTAAAAGGAGAATACGAACTTTCTGGTTGGAGGAATATTGTGTCAACAGTCTTCAGGACAAAAATAGAAACCCAGTAGAGAGGAAATATATGAATCAGCCTTTAATGGACAGATCTATACTAGAAAAAAGTAAAAAAAGTAAAATTAGAGCTGCTAAGTCAGAAAACAGGATCTGTAAAGTAAGGCCTAGGTGACATATAGAATCAACATTTAATCTGAAACTTGAGCATTAGAGATGATACATCAGTCAAAGTGAGGGATTTCTAGTTGCCAAAAAAATGTAGTAGCAGTAGTAGTTGTTGTTGTTATCTTTCAATGGAACTGGAATAACATTACTATAAATTACCTAACTGATTAGGTTGCTCTAACAGTATCATTTGTTAGGTCAAATGCTAGAGCCTGCAAATTTTATTGTAAATTAAACATCAAGTAATGTATTTTCTTATAATTTTCTTAAATGAGTGATCAACCCAAATGAAATTATCTGAGTCAGCAGATAGTTCACAGATACAAATCGCCATAACTTTAAAATAGAAATATTAAAATATTTTTAAACCCTGTTAGACTCTCTGGTTTAAAGATGTGACTATTTCCTTTCTGTGAGTTCTTAGAAAGCCGTTAAAACTGTCTCCATTTTTTCATTGGCAATGCTGAATTCACAAGGTTATATTAAGAATTAAAGCATAGGGGTCGATGCTGTGGCATAGCAGTTAAAGCCCCAGCCTGCTGCTGGCGCTGCAGCTCACCAGGCTAATCCTCCACCTGCAGCGCCGGCACACCGGGTTCAAGTCCCAGTCGGGGCGCCGGATTCTGTCCCAGTTGCCCCTCTTCCAGGCCAGCTCTCTTGCTGTGGCCTGGGAGTGCAGTGGAGGATGGCCCAAGTGCTTGGGCCCTGCACCCCATGGGAGACCAGGAGAAGCACCTGGCTCCTGCTATCGGATCAGCGTGGTGCGCCGGCCGCAGCGCACAGGCCCTGGCGGCCATTGGAGGGTGAACCAACAGCAAAGGAAGACCTTTCTCTCTGTCTCTCTCACTCACTGTCCACTCTGCCTGTCAAAATAATAATAATAATAATAAAGCCCCAGCCTGCAGCACTGGCATCTCATATGGGCACCGGTTCAAGTCCTGCCTACTCCTCTTTTGATCCAGCTCTCTGCTGTGGCCTGGAAAAGTAGTGGAAGATGGCCCAAGTCCTTGGGCCCCTGCACGAGAGGAGGCTCCTGGCTCCCAGCTTCTGATCAGTTCAGCTCTGGACGTTTCAGCCAGTTGGGGAGTGAACCAGTGGATGGAAGACCTTTCTCTCTCTCTGGCTCTACCTCTCTCTGTAACTGTCTTTCAAATAAATAAAATAATTATTTAAAAAATAATTAAAGCATAATAGAATAGCTCATTCTCTTTAGAATTAACAGTACATCCAAAAGATAGATTCAATACAGAAATTCTGGATCAACATTATAAAATATCTTAAGTCTCCTGAGAATCTTGCCAAGGTATTTTTAAATTTGTTTGTTTGTTTGTTTTTAAGATTTACTTGAAAGGCAGGGTGACTGAGAGAGAGGGAAAGACAGAGAGATCTTCCATCAATTGGTTTTTTCTGCAAATGGTCACCGGGCAGGCTTAAGTCAGGAGCCTGAAACTCCATCCGGGTCTTGACACGGGTGGCAGGGACCCAAGCACTTGAGCCATCTTCCACTGCTTTTCCACATGCATTAGCAGGGAGCTGGACTGAAAGTGGAGCAACTGGGACTAGAACCAGTGTTCTGGTATGGGATGCCAGCTTCACAGGTGGCAGCTTAATCCATGGTGTCAAAATGGTAGCCTGTTTTTTTTTAAAGGTTTATGTAAATGATAAATGCTGTGAGTCATTTTTAAGAATGTCCCATAACTACTCAGTACTGTCACCAGCCATGCTTCCAATTAATTTCTAATCTTAAGCAACCAATCATACAAATAACAGCCCTTTTCAGTTAAAATGGACTTAAATTGCACAGAAAAGAAAAAAAAAGTCAAATTTAGCATTTTCTCTAAAACACCTGTACTGAAAGAATCTGGACATCTATGTTTAAATATTTAGCACACCTTTCTCAGAGGTCTTTCTTTATAATAACATTCTCAGTGGGGCAAACAATGTCCTACCAGAAAATGGAGTATTGCTTTTTATAAGTAAAAGTAACAGTATTGGGGGATTTAGAGGCACTGAATGAAAATGATAAACATCAAATGATAAGGATTTCATCTTTTGCCTGCGTTGCAGCTAAATAAAGCTTTACAGTAGATCCCAGTTGAGGGAATCTACTGGCAGGTTTTGACTATCCAGAATTTCTATCACATTTCCCAAGGTTAAACACATTGCCTTGAGGCAGCTGCTCAAAATGATAAAGGGGACACTGTAGGACAGTGGTGCTCTTTGTAATGTTAATAACCCTTGATTCTGATATCTGATGCAACTCTAGGGAAATCTGCCAGCTCCAGACTTTAAAAATCTAACTCAGTTAAGTGCACATTGCAAAAAAAATTTTTTTTAATTTGGCAGACGCAAGAAGATAATTTGAGTTTCACATATTTAGATACTTTCCTTATTTATCTTGCTGAATTGAATTTCCACAGAATAACATGTTGTGATGTAAAATTAATGTGGTCTTTTTGCTATAAAAGCAGATGGTATTTTATTTCAGAATTCATATATACTTATATGCTTATAGGATTCATTTTTTATGGTATAAGGTAACCTGGGTAGTGATCTTTTACCTATTTATTTATTTATTTATTTAAGATTTATGCCCCCATCTGGTTTCACAGAGGCCCAAGAATGCTACAGATCAACACAAAAGTAAAATGAAACATAAATATATGGTGAGTTTAATCAAAAAAGAGTAAAAACAATGAGAATGTTTAAAATCAGGTTTAATGAAGAAAGTGATTTGAGAATTACATTAGGTCCTCTAATTTCTTTTTATATAATTATTTTATCTTATTTGAAAGACAGACGGACAGATGTCTTCATCTATTAGTTCACTCCCCAAATGCTCACAACAGCCAGGGTGAGGCCAGACCAAAGCCAGGAGGATGAAACACAATCTGGGTCTCCCGAATGGATGGCATATACTTAAGCCATCACCTGCTGCCTCCCAGGGTGTGCATTAGCAGGAAGCTGGATAAGAAAGGGAGGCAAGACTTGAACCCAGGCATTCTGATGTGGGATGCAGGGGTCCCAAGTGACATCTTAACAGCTGTCCCAAACATCCACCATGGGAAGTTTTAAAACATGAAATTGAGGGTATATGAAATGGGAAATATTACAGCACCCTGCAGCTCTATTTCTACCCCTAGGTCTTATGGATTAAGAGGAGAAGGTTTCCTCAAACAGCGTATAGCCTCTGAGAATTTCATTTAAAAGAGAGAAAGCCTGCAGCCAGCTGCTGTAAGCATTCAGGGAATTAAATATTTCCACCTTCACTCTCTACTCTGCTACTTTCTAAATTGTCATCTATACAGCTAGTCCCTCATGGCACAAGAAAGAGGAAAAGGGTAGGAAGTGGATCTAAAGAAGCAAATAGAAGACAGCCAACCGAAGGTCTATTTAAACAAGTTAGCTTTTGTCTATGTGCACAGACACACATAAACATACATATGCTCACCAGCAAACTAAATATCAAGTTTACTTCTGTTATAGCATGTGCTGTGATAAGTTTCATGTAGCTTAACAGTCAAATAAGAGCTCATATATTTGTTCATCTGGTTGTTAGTTCCTTGACAGCAAGGACGCATTCCTTATTGTATCTGTTTTCATTGCCATTCGATATGTGCCTAATTCAAAATTGGTACTACGTGAATGCTATTGAATTGACTTAAGTTTAATGTTTATCAGAGGCTGCTGTTCCATTAATCACTGAATCTCACTTCTGTGGCACTTTACCTTGACATCTGGAAAGGCACTTTACAGGAAAGTTTAAAAGATTTAGTCAAAGCCACAAGGTGGATGAGTCATACTGGGTAAGAACCAGGGTCTCGATTCCTAATCAAGCCCTTTTTCTAAGAGATCATTCTCCACCCACAAGTTCTTTAACATGCCCCTGACAATTCCATACATTCAGCACCCTGGACAGTCCCTGACATTTGGCAACTCAATCTATTTTGTCTCTTCTCTGATTCTATATAAATACCAGGCAACATGTAGGTGCTCTATGATGGTTTGTTGTAGAAGTAAGAGATTTAATTAATGAGGAGAAAGAAGAAGGAAGAAAATTTTTATTCAAAAAAAATAGTATATTATTACTTGCTTTTTATGTGTTTTTTCCCCTAGAAATGACTTTGTGTGCATACCCTACAAATGCTTGGTATCCTAGATGTTTGAGAAACCTTGAATTGTTAGGGACATTTTTGGTAAGTTAATTTAAGGGCTATGGAAATACCAAAGGAAAATATAAGTGGCATTTTAGGTGAAGAAACCAGTCATTTTCCTGTGTTCTCTTTCACAGCATTAAGATATTATTCCTTATTTAAATATCTAAAAAGTATTTCATGTACTGAGCTCATTCTAGGCTTATCTCCCAATCTATGGAAGGGATGACTGAATCTGGCTTTTCTCTCAATGAAAAAAAAATTATTAATGGAAAAGCTTTAGAAATCATTTCCTTGTGAAATATAAATCTGTCTCATTCAATAAAGCATTCTGACAGGCAGCCTGGAAAGTACTAATACAAGGTAACAATCTATCTACACTACTGGACTTTATTTGACTGTGAGAAAAACAGTATAAAATTCTATTATGGCACATCAGAAAGTCCTCGCTGTTCCCAGGCCTTTGTATTTCTTTTACAGAAATCCTCATCAATCATTTAAAATCATTGACCATATCTCACACCTCCCTTTCAGCCACAGTTCAGAGGAAAGCTGTGTTATACTCTAAATGGCTTTGCTTCTTAGATGTAAAACAGAATTTATGTTTACTTTCTTTTTCAGACACCCACTCTTTCCTTCTGCAGGATAAACCTTATAACTGCTTTAAATCATCCTTTTTCTCCTTGTGATTACTGAGAGAATGGCAGATTTACAGGCCTGAGACCATCTGCGCCAAGAAAAGAAGTTTTTTTTCCTTAATAGAAGAGACGGCATTGTTTTATTGTCATTTTTATAATCTTACTTATTTGCACACAGAAATCCTCCATGTTTGACCTGTAGCTATTCACTTGGATCACTGTGATAGGTGTTTACTTCCTAGTCACCAAAAACATAGCATACCTAAAACTCTGCCTAGGCACTACTGACATTTTGGTGATGGCAACTTGGTAATTCTTTGTTATTGGGGAATACCCTGTGCTCTATAGGATATGTAGCAGCATCCCTCGCCTTTGCTAGCTAGAGTCCAGGAGCCCACCTCCCCCTTCAAATGTGACAATCTAAAATGTCAAAGGTCACGTTGCAAAATGTCCTGTGGAAGGCAAAAATCACTCCATGAGCTGAGAATCACCATGAAAGTATTCCAAATTTGCTTAGTGAACTATGTAAAGGAAATCAAGCCACAATTACTAAAAACTTCAAAATTTACTTCAATACATCCTTTCACTCATTCCTCAGCTTGTTCTTTCATTGAATCATTCTTTTTTAAAAATATTTCATTTTATTTTTGAAATGCAGAATTACAGAGAGGGAGAGATTGAGAGATCTTCCATCCATTAAATCACTCCCCAAATGGTTGCCATGGTTAGGGCTGGACCAGGCCAAAGCCAGGAGCCAGGGGCTTTTTCCAGGTCTCTCACATGGGTGTGGGGCCCCAAGCACTTAGGCCATCCTCTGCTGCTTTTCCCAGGTGCATCAGCAGGGAGCTGGATTGGAAGCAGAGCAGCCAGGACTCAAACTGGCACTCATACAGGATATCTGTGTTGCAGGCGGCAGCTTAACCCATTACACCACAACACTGGCCAGAAGTCATTCTTCTAAAGAATTTCCAGGCTCAACAGATCTCACCCTTCAGTAAATGACATTCACATGGAGAGTTGGTTTTATAGTTGTTGTGCAGTCTAAGTATGTGCTATGTCCTAGAAAAGACTTAGATGGTAATCCAGACAATATCAGATACATCTGAAACCCTTGCTTACAAACTCAAGAACTCAGGAAAATTAGTCACAGTACTTCCATTCACCAAAATTATACTTTAAATATTAGAGCTAGAAGAAGACAAAATTCAACTAGATTTTTGGGATGCTGATGTCTCATAAGATACCTGATACTTCAAATGTCCACTCTCCTAAAAAAATTCATTTTAGTAAACATAGACTTCACATTTCCTGAGAAATTTGGTTTAATTATATAGTAAATGTAAGACAAAAACCTGGGTTAAATATAATCTTTGTTTGCTTGATACTTGCCTATAACTTCAAGTTTTTCTACAATAGGTGCATGCTTCTTTTATAATTAGAAAAATCAATAAGCTTTTTAAGGTAAAGTTCATTAAAAATTCTGGCTTCCTTACATTTGAAGTTAAGCCCACTGCAGTGAACACCGTATGGTAAATTTCAGCCTCATGGGGGATTATTTATGGGCCACCACTGAGTGCCCCTAGAGAGCAGGGAAATAAAGTTGACATGATGGCATTTTCCAAATTGCTTCTGAACACACCAAACAGCAGCAGGCCTTTGAAGACCAGGCCTGCAGCCTCTGCCCAGGGAACATGCCTCCGTGTAACAAAGTCCTCTCTATCCAGCCCCCTTAAATTCTCCCCAAAGTGATTTCTGCTGTGGCAGCTAAAGCCTCTGACATCCCCATGCCCAGGTCTCTGGAAGGTCACATTTGCATTGGCTGGAAGGACAGTCCAGGTGGTGCTGCCCATGGATACTGTCTGTTATTGCTTGTTTGCTTAATTACAGATTCTTCTCCTGCCAGCTCTCCTTTCTGGTCACCTCCTGCTGAGTGCTGCTGGGGTTTTTAGCTAGAAATAAGAAGGAAATAGAAAACTAGAATAATCTGTGAAAAAGACAATTTATAGGTCCATGCAAGTTGTTTGTGGGGAACCAAGGAAAAAGAAAAAGTTTCTTGAAGCAAAATTATTTCCTTGAAGACACAATGAAATCTTTGGTGTGGGTGTTAGAACTAGCTTGAGCTATATGTTGACTGGGTTTCCAGTCCTTACACTGTCAGCAATTAGCTGTATGACCTCAGAAAACCCCATTAAGCTTGTGAAGCTGGTTGTTCTCCTCTGGAAAATGGGCTCAATAAAACCTATAACAATGTACAAATTAGAAAAATTTAATGTGGCACAATGGGTTAAAGTCCCTGTCTGTGGCACCGGCATCCCATACGGGTGCCAGTTCATGTCCTGGCTGCTTCACTTCTGATCCAGCTCTTTGCTACAGCCTGGGAAAGCAGAATAAGATAACCCAAGTCCTTGGGAGACCCAGAAGAAGCTCCTGGCTCCTGGCTTTACAGCACAGCTCTGGCCATTGCAGCCATTTGAGAAGTGAACCAACCAGCAGATGAAAGAACTCTTTGTCTCTACCTCTCTCTGTAACTCTTCCAGATAAATAAAATAAATCTTTAAAAAGGAACACTACCATATTGAGTGCATTTTTAGTCATCCATTGATTCATTCAGACAAATTGCTGAGTGCATAGTATGAGTCAGAAACTCTATTACATGTTGAATACAACATGGTCAACTAAAGTCAACACAGTCGGTCCTTTCATGAAGTGCCCTAATTGGAAGTTCTTCTTTTCAACAAATATACACACACATCTTTATGATGGTAATTGTGGTACGACCATAAGCAGAAGCTCACGGAGGCAATTTGAGAGTAAGGAAGCCTATGCGGAGGATTATGCACTAGAATCTGGAGGATAAAAGATTTACCACAAGAACAAGGAAATAAAAGTGTGCCATGTGGACTAAACTACACGCAACGCCACTCCCTCCCAAAATTACTTCTGTTGTAGCAGCCAAAGTCTTTAACACCCATGGACAGGCCTGAATGGGATTTCTTGAGGTCACACAGCTAGTCATTGACAGACACAGGAGCCTCAAATATCAATCCTCTTTCAATGTTTAGTACATAGTTGTGCCTATCACGTAGATGCCAATAATTATTTGTTGAATAAAAAATGAGTTCTAAGAAATGTTTTAAGTGTTGGTTCAGTTACTTTTTAGCAGCACAATCTTTCACAAATCCCTTAATTTGTCAGCAGCAATATCAAACCAAATATTATAGGGTTTCAAAAAGTTCATGGGAAATGTACATTTGTTTAAGTCCATTTTTCCATAAACCTCCTCATTCTGTAATTTTTTCCATAGTTGTGCTCCTTGCATTCTTCACCAACACTACACCTGTTAACTGGCCTGAAAAGATACTGAAATATTCCTAAGCAAAACAGATACTCCTACTAACTGAGCCTGTGCCTTTTACTTCTAAGTCTAATTGCTTCTGACAAATAGGAGTGAGGTACAAGAAAAAGGAGTGAGAGGTTCATTTTATAATTTATTGAAATACTAACATTGCCAACTTAATGTTTGAAAACCAATAGAGCATAGGAAGTTGTAGGCAGGGACAATCTTCCATGAGCCTTGAACATCCCTATACAATCTTGTAAGTTAGGCTAAGATGGCAAGACTCTGACCTTTCTTTATCTGGACCTTTGTTCAGGCCTGTACTGCAGAAAACAATCTTGAGAAACTGGGTAATATCGTTTCCCAACCCCATCTCACTACTGGTAAGGAGCAAGCTTGAATTCAACATAATATAAAAATGGTGAATCCCACAATCCAGTGCTCCTCTCCTGTAATGTACCCCACTGTATGTGCAGGCATCCATTATGGCCCCTTTGAGTCACCTCCCTAGACTTGGTGAAAGAGAAAAAGAAGTAACACAAATGAACATGAAACTCTGGGTTCTGTTTCTCTGTCATAATAACATCCTTTGTCTCTTACAAGGAGCCTCATGTCTTCAAGTTAATATCCATGATGCTGTGGCAAATTAACTTGTTAGCCTGTAAGAACAGTAAAATCAGGAAATTTTTACTTCTCTTGACATTGGATAATAATTTTGGCATTAAAATCTGAGATATTTGGGTTTATCTTCCCATTTAACTTTTGTGAGCCTCAGTTTTGCCTTTTGAACTCCAAAATCGTATATCTCAACCACAGTACTGAGGCGGGATTGTTTTCCTTCACTTGCAAGCAAAGAAATCTGGCTAAAGAACAGTGGTAACAACAAAACAATACATCTACAAACTTACTAAAAAATTTGGGGAAAGTTATGCACTCCAAAAGGTTAAATAGGAAATAGGGAAAAAGTTTATAGGAATGTCAAAAATAGAATAGTTCTAAGTATCTAAGCCATGGGAACTCACAGACTAACTCTCGAATTGTTCTGAATGATACAACTCCAATCACCTTCTGTGTTTTTGTTCAAGATTCAAATTCCTTGATTAGTTGAGTTTTGCATATATTTTCTTTTTGGCCAAGTGGTATGATAGGGATAGATGAGGGGCAGGCAGATCATTGAACACCTGGACCTATGGGAGCAGTCAATACTAAATAAAAAGGCAAAAATCACAGATATTCTTCACATGTCTTCCTAGCATAAATAAATATTCAGTATATGTTAGACATTATTATCTTGTGGGGAAATTAGGCACAGGAGGCAATTCAAAGGTGGCGCCTGCAGGGAAATTAGGCACAAGTGGCAATTCAAAGATGGCACCCAAAGGAAGTAAGGTGGGCAGGACCCAAAGTCGTTTACCACCCAAGCTGATTGGCCGCGCAGCATCAGGGGAGGTGATGACAACTGATGACGAGTGTACAGACATGTGGCTGGTCCTGTAGAAAATCGCTCCGTAAAATGACCTTTTAAGTAGTTGGTTGGTCCTTATGGCCTGCCCCAGTAATCCTGCGGTCTTGTGCTTTAAAAGGCTTTGCTACACGTGCAATAAACTGAGTTCTTGCTTGCTTGACTTGACTCCCCGCTGCATCTGACTGTCTCCGGGATTGGGAGGCTGGGGAACGGGCGAGCGGTGCACTTACCTTTCTTCGGACCCAGTCCATCCTCGTTCAGGTGGACTAAGACCCAGCATTATCTTACCTGTTAACATTGTTGTTATTGTTAGTGGTAATAAAAATTTTGTTACAAAGCTGTCTGTTACTGATAACATAAGCTCATTTAAAAAAATCTTCTTCTGTTGGGAGATGCAAATCTATCGGGGGAATACTATAGATGCCAATATTAGATACTGGAATTTTTTTCAATGCTAAGCTTTACATTGGTCTGGTAATCAGTAGGAGCAAAGTCTTCTAAAATAAATTTTAAATTTTTCTTCAATTTAATAAGAAAATGAAGAATGAGCTCCTCGGTTAGGAGTAGACTCAAAACTATTTTGAATCTTAGCCTATCCACTTCCAAATTATTTGACTCTGGAAAATTAAATAATCTCTCTACATTTTGGTTGTCTCATATTTAACTCAGAAAGTTAATTGAAGTAGACAATCCTTTTAAAGCATTTATACAACACTTGATTCTCAGTTAGTACAACTGTAATTATTGTCCAGTGAGCTAAAGATTACATCTTCACCCTTTCACTGACTTGCTCCATATAAACAACATAGAGCTGCAAACTCAGGAATGGCCTCTTATCAACAGAAATAGTCAATAAATAAATAAATGCATGAAAACTCCACAAGCTAATGATAAAGAAATGCTGTGGCAACATATTTTCTTTAAAAAAAAAAAAGACCTGATATGATACAGGAAGTAGGAAGAGTAATTCAATGATATAGGAAGAGTAATTCAAGAAATTTATTGTACATCTTGGTTGGTTATAGTAAATAATGCTATATGCTTAGTAATTGCTAAAAAGTAGATTTTAAGCATTCTAACCACAATAAAATGAAAAATATGTGAGGTAAAATGTATGCTAATCAGCCAGGTTTAGCCATTCTACAATGTCTACATATATCAAAACATCATGTTGTATATCACAAATATAATATTTATTTGTCAATTAAAAATTTTAAAAACATGATAAATATGTACAGAAAAGTATACTTAAAGAGAAGCAAGGGCTGGTACTGTGGCACAGAGGGTTAATGCCCTGGCCTGAAGCGCCGACATCCCATATGGGCGCCACTTCGAGTCCCGGCTGTTCCACTTCCCATCTAGCTCTCTGCTGTGGCCTGGGAAAGCAGTAGAAGATGGCCCAAGGCCTTGGGCTCCTCCACCCACGTGGGAGACCCTGAGGAGGCTCCTGGCTCCTGGCTTCAGATCGGCGCAGCTCCAGCCCTTGAGGCCAACTGGGGAGTGAACCATTGGATAGAAGACTTCTCTCTCTCTCTCACTCTCTCTCTCTCCTCTTTCTGTGTAACTCTGACTTTCAAATGAATAAATAAATCTTTTAAAAAAGAAGCAACTTTTTGGTAATAAAATTATCCTTTTATTGTGATTTCAATGTGCAATTTCTCTATGCTTTTCAGTCTTATACATGTGCACATTTTAATCATTTAACTATTTCAATTTAACTATTTGTTTCCACTGCCTTAGAAATTTTTTGCTTTTGCACTTAAACTTTTTTTAAAATTTGTGTTTCTTTTTAAAGATTTATTTATTTATTTGGAAGGCAGAGCTACAGAGAGGCAGAGGCAGAGAGAGGCAGAAAGATCTTCCATCTGCTGGTTCACTTCCCAAATGGCTCCAATGGCTGGAGCTGGGCCAATCCAAAGCCAGGAGCCAGAAGCTTCCACCAGATCTCCCACACGAGTACAGAGGCCCAAGGACTTAGACCATCTTCTACTTCTTTCCCAGGCCATAGCAGAGAACTGGATTGGAAGTTGAACAGCTGGGTCTCAAACCAGCACCCATATGGGATGCCATCACTGCAGGCAGTGGCTTTTCTTGCTACACCACAGTGCCAGCCCCGAAATATTTGTTTTATATAATCACTGCTGATAAAAAAAAATGCACTTCTACTTAATTCTAAATTTAATTCTTACTCCTTGTATCTTTAAGTTATGGTTGTGTACATGTGAGCCATAAACAACTATCTACTGAGCTTTCAACAACTAATACTAAATCAGAATTAGCCCCAGGAATTACAAGATAGGTCAATGCTTGACCTGTAGCTTCTCTTTCCACTTAAATCTATGCCATTTTAAAGATGCAGAATAATCTAACAAGGGTCTACTGAACTGTTCATTACATAACGGTTGCTGATCTCAACTGCTATTCATAACTTTTGATGAAAAAGAGGGAAAAAATTCATCATTTTCACATCTCTCACAATAGGACTCCTGCATTGGAAATACTAGCTCTTGTGGACCTGAATCAAGCAAAATCTGGATCCAGATTCTTCCTCCACCCTCCCTACACTCCATGTGTGACTTCACACTTCAATTAACTGTGTAGCCTTGTTATTGGGGACCCTAGCCTTTTCTTTTATTGGCCTGTGGGAAATAATCACTAAGTAATTTTTGCACATTTGTATTTGTCTTTTTTTTTATTTTTCTTTTTTTTTGACAGGCAGAGTTAGACAATGAGAGAGAGAGACAGTGAGAAAGGTCTTCCTTTTTCCGTTGGTTCACCCTCCAAGTGGCCAATCCAAAGCCAGGAGCCAGGTGCTTCCTCCTGGTCTCCCATGCGGGTGCAGGGCCCAAGCACTTGGGCCATCCTCCACTGCACTCCCGGGCCACAGCAGAGAGCTGGACTGGAAGAGGAGCAACTGGGACAGAACCAGTGCCCCAACCGGGTCTAGAACCCGGTATGCCGGCGCCACAGGTGGATAATTAGCCTAGTGAGCCACTGCGCCGGCCTCACATTTGTATTTGTGATAACAATTGTATCAGCATATCCCTCTCTCTCAGAGATGACTTTATTCTAAACAACACAATTAACCTACATCTTCCTCTATCCAGATAGCCCTGACCAAAGGGCAAGGTTTCTTAACAAATCCTGTTTCTTGTTGCCTCTTTAATCCTTCTTTAGACCCCAATTTCATCTCTTCTTCCTCCTACTCCAGGCACCAAGAGGCCTTAACTGAGTCCTTACCCTTGTGTTCCCTTACATTTTCATTCCTAGAAGCAGCTTTTAAAAATTCTGATCCTACAAATCATTGGTACCAGCTGCAATAGCAGGCATTCCAATTCTTGCCACAATTCTATAAATTAGTTTTTTCTTAATTTTTTTCATTTTTTGCACCTGAGTTTTATTCTTGGCCTTCAAAAGAAAACTTAAAATTACATGTGCCTGGCCCTAATGATAATACTCTTTCAGTTGTATACATTGCTTCTTTACTTATACCTCTTGGCTCCAGACTTGGTCACCTGAATTAGCTGTGTATAGCTAATTAGGTCTGGGTGTTTGTAACTGGAGGGCTATCAATTTCCTACAGACTCCCCTATGCCCATACCAATTTCAGTCCAATAGAATCATCATTATCCTTGTAAGTTCCTCAACTGATGGGATAATATAATACACCTTGAAGAGTCAGTTATAAGGACAAAATATGTGAATAAGTATAGATGGGGCAGTATGTGGTACATAGTCTATTAATAAGTTACTCTTGATACTAGTAGTTATCTTGATAATAGAACTAGTAAATTAGTCCTTTTCATTGCTATTATTATATTATAATTATTATTACGAGTTCCACTACTACTACAAAATAGTCTACAAATATAGGATTTAGGAAATGAGTAGATTTGTGCTGAGAGTAACAATTCAGTGAGTTAAGTGCTCTGGCAACTTTTGTACAAAATGCTCTAGGACCACATGTGGGAGTGCCTAAATGATTATACCTGTACTTTTAACATTTAGTCACTGGGCCAGCGCCACGGCTCACTAGGCTAATCCTTCACCTGCGGCACCGGCACCCCGGGTTCTAGTCACAGTTGGGGTGCCGGATTCTGTCCCGGTTGCTCCTCTTCCAGTCCAGCTCTCTGCTGTGGCCCGGGAATGCAGTGGAGGATGGCCCAGGTCCTTGGGTCCTGCACCTGCATGGGAGACCAGGAGGAAGAACCTGACTCCTGGCTTCAGACTGGCGCAGCACGCTGGCCACAACACGCCAGCTGTAGCAGCCACTTGGGGGGTGAACCAACGGAAAAAGGAAGACCTTTCTCGCTGTCTCTCTCTCTCACTGTCTAACTCTGCCTGTAAAAAAAAAAAAAAAAAATTTAGTCACTGAAAAAACACACAGACCATATGTGTACTCCAAATTTTGGACACACACACACAGACCATATGTGTACCCCAAATTTTGGAGAAGTATATTGGTAGGGATCCTCTGAACCATCCTACATAGGGCCTGAAATTCTGAGCAAATGCTACTTTTAGGCAAGAATTTCTATCTTCAGTTACCAGCTTGTCCTCTGAAGTAATTGAAATCCATAAGCCTTAGATATAAAGCTGCTCAATGCCATTGATTATAATAGAGCAATTTGAATTTATGTGACAATATTATTTTTGAAATGGAAGGGTTCGCTTAGCCTATATGAAGTATATAAATACATATTTATATAAACATATTAATAGTATTTTCAAAAAGGACTTGTGCCTGAATGATCCAGCTCCTGAATCTATAATAACATTTAATATAGTTATTTAGCTGGCTGTTGCTTCCTGGATCTTCTGACAAGAGTCAAAATAATATTCAATGAATTTCATGAAGGAAAAAATGCTCCCTATCTGGAGAATTCTAAAGCACCAGAGACTGAGCTTAGTCCATGCTGCTCCTGATAGATGGCCGTTTCCTCCTTGGCTACTACCTGAAGGGAGGAGAAACTAACCATTAACTCCCTTCACCTTTTATCTTTTCAGGATCTGGAGAGGAAAAGGGTAAGAGGGGCATTAATACATCCTTCCATTCTATTCCTTGTTTCTTAGATTTGCCTTTGAGAAAATAAGAAAATTAATTCTTATTCAGACTAGCCCAAAGGTGGAAGCAGATGCATGAACAAGGGACTGTGTGCCTCTTAATAAATCTCACTGTCACTAAGGCACCTTTATGAAGGCACCAATGTCCAGCAGTCACGGAGAGGCAGGATAGAGTGTCGTTTCACACAGAGGCAGAGTGAGTAGGTTGGTGTTCCAAAGACAGACAAATAAAGGAAATCTGGAAACTAAACTGCTCGAGTTTAAATCCTACAGCTGGCAAATACGGCTTCACCATATTTAGCATCTGTAGGATCTTAGGCAAATGATCGAAACCCTCTGAATTCCATTTGGTCCATCTGTATAACAGAGACAACATTTAACATTAGATAATTGTTCAAAGAATTAAACAAAATTAAACAAAATGACACAAATGGTGGGAGGTATGACAGTATCCAATCAATTATAGTTGCTATGGTTTCAGTTTGGCCCCTAACCTCATACTGAAGTTTAAATCCCAAAGTCATAAGTTACTGAAACCAAGAGTGTGAAAAAATCCAATTATGGTGTTTTGAGATGAGGCCTTTGAGAAGTGATTGATCCCCTCTGAGTTCCTGATTCATAGAATATATAAACGCAATAAGGGGCTATTCTAAGCTGATAAATTATGGGGCAACTGGTTACACTGCACTAGTACCTAGAATAAGCTGTAGTATGAAAGGCTATAAAATTACACTGGGGACAGTATATGGTGAGGGCATTGGCCTTTATTCCCTAGAAAACCAGTTTTTAGGGTGAAGAAAGATGTATTGACTTACTTTTTTAGATAATCATTCTGGTTGTAATGAGAATGCTAAATTTTATGGAGTCACACAGAATGCTAGAGTCTATTGAAAGACATTTCCTGAGATGATAGTGATAAAAACAGAGAAGACAATAGACACAGTTTGAACAATATAAGAGGTACGAGCAGCAGAAATTGGTAGGGAAAAAAAAAAAAAACAAGCAAAACGAAAAAAGAATGAGAGAATGAGGAAGAGTAGGAGGAAGAATCAATGATGATCCCTATGTTTCTGGATAGAAAGAGTAGGAAGATCATGGACCTATTAACTGAAATTTAGAAAAATGTAGAAAGGGGACCAGCACTGTGGTATAGCAAGTAAAGCTGCCATCTGCAATACTGGCATCCCACACTGGCATTGATTTGTATATAGGCTGCTTCACTTCTATCTAGCTCTCTGCTAATGGCCTGGAAAAAGTAGCAGAAAATGGCCCAAGTGCTTGGGCCCCTGCCACCAACATGGGAGACACAGATGAAGCTCCTGGCTCCTGGCTTCAACTTGGCCCAGAGCTGACTGTTGCAGTCATCTGGGGAATGAACCAGTGAATGGATTTCTCTCTCTCTCTCTTTCTCTCTCTCTCTCTCTCTCTCTCTCTCAAATTTAAATAAAAGCACAGAGAGATTTATCTACAGTTGAGGAAGACATAATGATCCTTTAAGCTTTTGCTATGTTGAGTTAAAATGCTTTGGTATTCCAGGTATTCAACAAACTGCAAAAAAAAAAAAAATAGAGCTTCAGAAACAATCTAGGATGGACAGGCAGATGACTGTAGATTTGAGAACCAACAACATCCACAGTGAAACCTATGAGAATAATTAGACACATAGGGAAATGTTGCAGAATAAGCAAAAAGGAGAATACATAAGAAACACTCGTTTCAGAGTTTTATACACAGGAATGCCCGTGGAAACAAAAAAAGAGGAAAGATTAATCAGAGAAGCAATAAGGAGTGATGTAGTTGTCAAGGAGTGAAGAATTTCAGGAAATCTTTATTGTTCCCTATCATTAAATGCAGCACAGAGACCCACTAAGCCCATGCCAAGACCTTTGCTAGACACTGAGTTTATAAATTTGAATACATCATCACCCTAACCTTCACAGAGACATACACAAGTAAGCAGTTATGTGACAAAAGAATGGGCAATGTGAAAAACAGAACTGGGATTCAGTATAGTTACCTCAAGGAGGAAGAAACTGACTGACTTCTCAATGAGGACAAAGGCAGTCTTCAGGGGACATAGTATGTCAGACTTTTGTCTCCTGAAATGGTGTGTTAGCCACTTGAATACAAAAATCAGAACTTTTTTCGTAATCAAGCTCTGAGTACTACTACTTAGAGTTCAGTGGGTTAGTATACATGATGGCCTGAAATTCTGCAGCCTCTGGGAAAGCCACACAGACTGAAATAGATCATTTGCATTAATGTGCTTTTTAAGAATCCTACCCCGAGTGGGAAGGAGACTGCCATTCAGACCAGTCCCCAAGGGAAGCTGGGCTCTTCTTGTTTGGCATCAATCCAACTAATCTGTAAACTGCCTCTCTGCACACAGGACCTCCCTGCTATTGTTCTGACCCTGTGCCACTATGCAGAGTGGAGAGCAATTGAATGAAGCATTTATTACTGCCTTGAATTGAAATCCAAAAGCCAGAATTGTTCAGGAGCTAAAAGTAATTTATTCCTAAGCTTTCATTTTATAAAGTTGGGATGACTTTCCCCTCCTCCCAGCTTTCCTCCTACAAGTTCCATCGGGGCAGGTGTGTCAGAGCTTTGGGGCTGGTTCAGCTGCAGATGGTTTCAAACTATTGCACACATCTAAGAATTTACACAAACTCAGGTTTTTATCTTTTTATCAAACAGTTATCAGTATATTTTAGAAGCAGAAGAATCTTTTTTCCATAACAAATGCACAAAGTCAAATAAGTACCATGCATACAACTTGCCCCTCCAAAGTGCTACTGTATGAGGGCTGGGGCGGGCGGGGGGGGGGTAGGGAAAGGTGTATAAACAGACATAGAAGGACAAGAGAACAGGAATTTTTCAACCAGAGGTGATTCTGCCCTCTAGGAGGCATTTAACAGTGGCCAGAAATAACTTTGGCTGTTCTACCTGGAAATAATTTGACTAACCTGTTAGGGCTTACTAACATCTACTGGTATGAAGCCGAGGGTGCACAGGTCAGTGCACCTCAAAAAAGAATTTTATGGTCAAAAATGTAAATAGTGCTAAGGTTGAGAAACAGAGACACAGAGAGACAGAGAGAGAAGGAATTAAGTATTCCACGTTTGGTTGTTTTTTTTTGTTTTTGTTTTTGTTTTTTTCTAAAAAATTAAGCCTAGTCACAATCACAACACAAGGTTTGGAGGACATTCTAGTCATCACCAAGTCTCATGTCCCAGGAAATACTGCTTTAGGATAGCAACGTAGGCTTTTGCCTTACCATTCTATTAGACAGATTTGTGCCGGCGCCGCAGCTCACTAGGCTAATCCTCCACCTTGCGGAGCCGGCACACCAGGTTCTAGTCCCAGTCGGGGTGCCGGATTCTGTCCCAGTTGCCCCTCCTCCAGGCCAGCTCTCTGCTGTGGCCAGGGAGTGCAGCAGAGGATGGCCCAAGTGCTTCGGCCCTGCACCCCATGGGAGACCAGGAGAAGCACCTGGCTCCTGCCATCAGATCAGCGCGGTGCGCCGGCCGCAGCGCACCGGCCGCGGTGGCCATTGCAGGGTGAACCAACGGCGAAAAGGAAGACCTTTCTCTCTGTCTCTCTCTCTCACTGTCCACTCTGCCTGTCAAAAAATAAATAAATAAATAAATAAATAAATAAATAAATAAATAGATAGATTTGTTTGGGTGAGAGAGAAAACATGGTACATGACTGCCTGATAAGGCTACAAAAGCATCTCCCTTGTGCTGTGACCAAAATGAGATAACCCCTCAAGCTAGCAACAGAAGGAGACAGACTGCATGAGGAGACAACAAGAGAAAAAAATATATTTAAGGTTCCATTTAGAAAGAGGTGCCAGCTACATTCAGCTTAGAGACAGAATTATAGATTTAAGAACCAAATGAGAAAATGGTCTTTGACCTTCAGGGAATGCTGAGAAACCCATGCCTGAAGATTCCAGGGAATAATTTTTGACTCAACAACAAGCTTCTTCCATGTGTCAAATGGTATTGTGTGTGTGTGCAAATGTGCGTGAAATATTGCTGTTTCTTGTTAAATATGAGAAAACATGTAAATTCTCCTGTAGGCTCCTTGAGGCTTTAGTGCATCTGGTTGGCCACACTCCAATTTGGAATCCCTGATACCCAGATTTTCTCACTTCATGTTACTTAGGGATTTGCTGTTCTAGGAGAAAGCATGAGTTCCCCCTTTGCCTTGTGGCTCACTAGGCAGCACGTGACTTTGTAGAGATCTCTGGCACTTTGCTGTCAATACACAGTGAAAGAAACATGAGCTTGAGTTTGAATTCCAGCTACAATCCTGCCCTAGCATGTGACCTTGGTAGCATATCTCAATTCATGAATAAATAGATAAGGAAAGGCAATTGTGAGAATCAGGTGTAACAACCTGTTTAATTCTGCCCACAATACTTAAGCCATGGTAGGTATGCACTCAGATTGCTGTTGTTGTGATGAATATTATTTTTGAGGATAAAAGTCTAAAAAACAATTTTCTACCTAGATTGTTTTCAATTTCTGCCTTTAACCAAGCTGAGCCAATTACCAAGCGGAGGAGTATTTCTTGGGCTTCTCACTTGCTAATCATAGTGGTGACAAAGGTACATTACACATACAACATGGGGGAAAAGGATTAGAAATTTAGAGGAGAACTTTTCCTGTATAAATCAATTTTAGAGTCTGTACATGTCTGACCATATTTTTTCCTGAATTTCTTCATGATGGAGGAAATAGAGTGGAATGTCTTTAGTTAGAGCAGATGGGGAAAGATGATTCATATGAATGCATAACCTGTCAAAGGGAAAGACATTTTCTTATACTCAAGTACATTTAATACCTGGAGAGGAATAACACATATCATTTTTCCCTTCGTGTGTCTACCCTTCTCACCACTTAGCAATGACCCTCAAGCTCAAAATGAAGTCTAGATGTCCTAGAGGACAGCTGAAGAGAATGAATACAGTTTTCCCTCAGTATCCACAGAGGATTGGTTTCAGGACCCCCAGAGTATACCAAATTCCACAGTTGCTCAAATCCCTTCTACAAAATGACATATTATTTGCATATAACCTTGATATACTCTCTAGATTACTTATAATACCTAATACGATGTAAATCCTATGTAAAAAGCTGGTTTACTGTATTTTTATGAAATGACAAGAAAAGTCTGCACATGTTCAGTACAGATGCAATTCTTTTTTCAAGTATTTTCAATCCACAGTTAATTGAATCTTCAGATGAGGAACCCATAGATGCAGAAAGCTGACTGTGCTGAAACAAAAAACACTACGTATTTCAACTGTATAGTTACTAAACATACAGAAAATACTGTTTTAGTCCAGAGACCCAATGGCTCAGTATGAATATCTAAGTACTGACATTTTAACAATTGCTATCTTCAAGTATCATTCAAAACCAAAGCAAAAAAGGAAACAGCTCTGTAGATCAAGAGTGATGCTGGAAATAGAGTGATTAAGTGCAAGTCCTGCCTCCAGAACCTACTAGTTATGTGAATTTGGCAAAATTATTTCACTCTTTCAAGTCTTGGTTTTCACATTTCTAATATAAGAATATTCTCATCTACTTAAAAGGCTTATTTGCAGATACTACATAAAATAATCCATATAAAGCATGCATGATAGCCCTGACTGTAGACTTACCTCAAGTACTTTAGATACCCATTGCATCTTTTCTTAGAAAAGTTGCACAGTGCACCTGTGGCTTCATCTCAACTTCATCTGATGACTTACTTCTACAGTCTCTACTAATTCCCCAAAATAAATCTTTTTTTCACATTCCCAAATCATGGAGGGAAATGCTGCTTCATTTGTACAAGTTGCCAGTAGCTGACCACCACCCTAATGGACTTCAACACAGAACTCTCCCAAAGTCTACCGACTGTGACTAATCTTCTTCTGTAACTATCCTAGTCACCCCTCACCTTTTCAGAGCCCTTCAGGGCGTTCACCCTGCTAACTCTGTTTAAGGCAGTTAACCTGACAGATTACCTAATCCAAATTTTGATCACAACTCCAATACAGGATTTCATGTGGCACTGATCCCCTCAGTTTAGGTTTTGGCAACTTTCTGTGCTATGATACTAATTCTTGTCAAGTAGTGTCCTATTTTTAGTCAGTTCAAGAACTATCAAAATCTATCTTCAAAAATCACAAAATATCTATATTTTAGTGCCTTCCATAATACCAGAATTGTATTCTTCAGATAGCAATGGGCTTCACAAACATTGGTTGAAGACATACCAAATTCTAGGCTTTGATCCATCTTAAATACAGAAAAAGAAAGCGCCTTGCCCACACAAAACTTATTTCGCACATTTGAAGGAAACCCATCAGAAAAGAAGATCAATCCTTCTGTCACATTTATCACAAGCTGAAATCAACAAGGCACTGCTACTGAGAGGTCAGGGAAGGTCTCTGTAAGGGTGACATTTGCATTGAATGAAGGATCAGAAGGAAAAGAATGAAAAGAGCTAGAATTTCCTGGCAAGGAAACTGTAGGAAAAGGGATCCTGAAATGCAAGGAGCAGTGTGACTGAAGTACACAGGTGGGCAGAAAGTTTGGAGGTAAGGGAGACCACATCTTACAAAGTCAGCTAGGCCAGGGAAGTGATCATACTATATTTAAAAACAGCACATGAATTCATGGATACATGTTAAGTGGGGATGTGGGACAAACCAATTTACATGTTTAAACATCTTCCATTGCCTTCTATGGAGAAAACAGAATGAGAAGTTGGTATACAGTTCTGTCTCTAAATTATCTTCAACAGTCTACAAGGTTGAGCTTTCTCATCTATATTTATTCCAGTTGGCAGAGTCGGGAAATTTAGCTAAGCATTTTGGTCATCTTACTTGTTTTGATGGTTTAATTTCTGCCTGATTCCCTTTAGTTCCACAGCAGAGGCTTAGTCACACATTCAGATAATCTCTAAAGCTTGAGCAGTCTTGGTTTCCATTTTAATCTTTCCTCACCATTCTTTCAAGGAACCAGAGCCTGTGTACTTTATTTCAGTTAGAGGTGGGTGTTAATGAGGATATAGAAAATGATGACATTTTTAGTTTACAGTTCTTCAGGATCTCTTTTATTATTATTTATGCAAATATTTAATTGAAATATTTGGTGAATGTGTACTATGCTTCAGACACTGTACCAAGCATTATGGTTACAGTAATCAGTAAGATTCACACCATTCCTACTTGAATGATAATAAATTATTGGAATGAGTAAATCTCAAAGGGTTAGTCAAAGGTCATACTGATTAACAAAATGCTCTTCTAACTTAAGAATATTTCTTCATCTGGCAGGCGCCGCGGCTCACTAGGCTAATCCTCCGCCTAGCGGCGCCAGCACACTGGGTTCTAGTTCCGGTCGGGGCGCCGGATTCTGTCCCGGTTGCCCCTATTCCAGGCCAGCTCTCTGCTGTGGCCAGGGAGTGCAGTGGAGGATGGCCCAGGTGCTTGGGCCCTGCACCCCATGGGAGACCAGGAAAAGCACCTGGCTCCTGGCTCCTGCCATCGGATCAGCGCGGTGCGCCGGCCGCAGCGCGCTGGCCACGGCAGCCATTGGAGGGTGAACCAACGGCAAAGGAAGACCTTTCTCTCTGTCTCTCTCTCTCTCACTGTCCACTCTGCCTGTCAAAAAAAAAAAAAAAGAATATTTCTTCATCTGGAAATGGGGGACAACAGCAGGTTTTGCCTAACTACTGTTGTAAGAAGGAAATGTAAAAAATTGTCACAGTAGTTAATAAACAGCAATATGCATTTTAAAGCCATATTTATAGAGCTCTTGATATCAGAAATGGGTATTATTAGAATTATATCACCATTATGATTTCCTGTGTTATAATCAGGGCCTGTGTGAGCTAGGAATATAGACAGATTTTAGGAATGTATTTATGGTTTGATATGGAAGAGCAATTTCTTGGCAGATTACCTGAACCAGTCAGTGCATCCTTTAGTTACATTTCATATGTTGTTATCTAATAATATTACCTCAAAAAGTTTATGGAGAAATAAAATTAGGAAATAAATTTATTTGATTGCAAAACATTCTAAAATGCATGAATAGTTTTTTTCAACATGTGCATTTTCCATAAACTTTTTGAAGACCACATATGTGTTTTAGATATCAAAGAACCATGAACTTGGCTTTCCAAGAATATTACCTTTAAAAAGCTAATGTTTTTACATACAAAGAGAGACAAAGATCAATCTGAATTTGACCAACAAAATAGAGTAACATCTGATGATCCACAGAGAGTGGGCATCACTTTCACCCAAAAAAGATAGAGGTGAAGTATTATATTGCAAATATAGTGGTAACAATGAACATAATTTATGCTGTGAAGAACTGTGAATCTTATGAATAATGATCCTATTGTTATTGTAGATGGTTAACAACAATAAATATCATTTATTGTACATAATAATGAAAATAATTATAATGGATTTTATTGAACATTTACCTGGTACTTGTCCTAAACACAGTACATCTCACTTAATCCTCCAGCAGCCTGATGAAATAGTCTGTTTTCTCCATTTACGTATACTCAAACTGGAGCTTGGAAAGGTTATGCACATCAGTGTTGGAACTAATATTGATACCAAGGCATTCAAATTCCAGAGCCATGTTCGTGGGGACTGTACTATATCACTGCAGGACCCTAGTCCTAAGTAGGTATGCCTACCTGTCCAGAGGTGCTCTTGAGATCGGCTTCTCTCTAGACGAGCAAAGTAAGCTGTTCAGCAGGACGCATACTAGAAATAAGCAGCTTTGAGGAGAATGGACATTTTGATGATATTGATTCTTCCAATCCATGAGCATGGAAGATTTTTCCATTTTTTGTTATCCTCTTCTATTTCTTTCTTTAAGGTTTTGTAATTTTCATCGTAGAGATCTTTAATGTCCTTGGTTAAGTTTATTCCAAGGTATTTGATTGTTTTTGTAGCTATTGTGAATGGGATTGATCTTAGAAGTTCTTCCTCAGCCATGGCATTGCCTGTGCATACAAAGGCTGTTGATTTTTGTGCATTGATTTTATATCCTGCCACTTTGCCAAACTCTTCTATGAGTTCCAATAGTCTCTTAGTAGAGTTCTTTGGATCCCCTAAATAAAGAATCATACCATCTGCAAAGAGGGATAGTTTGAGCTCTTCCTTCCCCGTTTGTATCCCTTTAATTTCTTTTTCTTGCCTGATGGCTCTGGCTAAAACTTCCAGAACTATATTGAATGGCAGTGGTGAGAGTGGGCATCCCTGTCTGGTACCAGATCTCAGTGGAAATGCTTCCAGCTTTTCCCCATTCAATAGGATGTTGGCCGTGGGTTTTTCATAGATTGCTTTGCTTGTATTGAGGAATGTTCCTTCCATACCTAGTTTGCTTAGAGTTTTCATCATGAAAGGGTGTTGTATTTTATCAAATGCTTTCTCAGCGTCTATTGAGATAATCATATGGTTTTTCTTCTGCAGTCTGTTAATGTGGTGTATCACATTGATTGTTTTGCGCACATTAAACCATCCCTGCATACCAGGGATAAATCCCACTTGGTCTGGGTGGATGATCTTTCTGATGTGTTGTTGCATTCTATTGGCCAGAATTTGATTGAGGATTTTTGCATCTATGTTCATCAGGGATATTGGTCTGTAATTTTCTTTCAATGCTGCATCTTTTCCCAGCTTAGGAATTAAGGTGATGCTGGCTTCATAGAATTTAGGAGGATTCCCTCTTTTTCGATTGTTCTGAATAGTTTGAGAAGAATTGGAGTCAGTTCTTCTTTAAATGTCTGGTAGAATTCAACAGTGAATCCATCTGGTCCTGGGCTTTTCTTTGTTGGGAGGGCCTTTATTACTGTTTCAATTTCTGTCTCAGTTATGGGTCTGTTTAGGTTTTCTATGTTGGAATTTACCCAAAGGAAATTAAATTGGCAAACAAAAAAGCTGTCTGCACATTAATGTTTATTGCAGCTCAATTCACAATAGCTAAGACCTGGAACCAACCCAAATGCCCATCAACAGTAGACTGGATAAAGAAATTATGGGACATGTACTCTATAGAATACTATACAGCAGTCAAAAACAATGAAACCCGGTCATTTGCAACAAGATGGAGGAATCTGGAAAACATTATGCTGAGTGAACTAAGCCAGTCCCAAAGGGACAAATATCATATGTTCTCCCTGATCGGTGACAACTAACCGAGCACCGAAAAGGAAACCTGTTAAAGTGAAATGAACACTATGAGAAACGGTGACTTGATCAGCCCTTGCCCTGACTATTGATGAACAACTTAATACGTTATCCCTCTTAGTATTTTTTTTGTTTGTTCTCTTAATACTTTTGGTTGAATACTGTAATCAATACACAGTTATTCTTAAGTGTTGAAACTTAAAAAAAAAGAAATAAGCAGCTTTCAAATGCCAATGGCAGGGGCATGGAAACTAAGTCCACTGGTGGTAAAAAGAGCCTCTTACAACAAAAAGCATAGGCTGCCAGGCTTTTGCCAAAGATGCAGTCACAACACACTGGCTAAGAAAGCCGCACTCTTTTTGTGAGAACAGCAATTCTGCACACTTCTGTTGTACTGTATGACTTCTGAGCATGCTAGATTTCAGAGCATTCTCTAGCAGGGGAAAAAAAAAGGAAGCTCAGTAAATCCCAGTATTTTTACTGCCTTTGCCAAATTTGACATCTTTCAAAGTAACTGTGAGAAGCACGCACAATCTCTGCCAACTGCATGATTTAGCAGCTATAAAATCCCTCTGAATCAAACCCATTTTGAAATAAAAAGGAACCTGCTTGAGAATTTCATTGCACTGTTGGATACCTACTCAAAGATCAATCACCTCTCTTCATTCTGTATTCCTAGTATATTTTTAAGTTTAATCTTTTTTGCAGGTTACCCATTTAGTTAAGGGTGGAATTTTAAAAGACCAAAGATTGAGCAAGGAGGAGGAGGACAGAGTCTGAACAAAAGGTTTCTTTATATTCTGCACAATAGAATTGGAAAAGATAGTCTATTTTCTTTTCTGCACTTTCCCCAATAGTCAGTACCTAGATTCTCAAAACTTGAGTGTCCCTTCCCCCAAGGAAAATAGTATCTCTCTGCAGGCTGCCTAGTAGGATAAAACAGCTGTGTTTCCTACTCCACAGGGAATTTCTTCAGATGAAAGTCTATTTTTTTAGGTTGAATACGATTGGGTGAGCAGAAGGCTAAACACATTGCTTATGATTTGGCCTCCAATGACATTGGGGAGGAGGGGGAAATGTGTTCATAAAATATGGTATAAAGGCAATTAACAATCTTGAAACTGAAATGCATGTTGTAAATTAAATGCTGGCTATACAGAAATATAAAGGTGTGAACATCGCTAAGTGTCAACGGAATAAAAATAAAACTGTTCAAATTTGGATTTCTATATAGATTTAGTGTATAAGGTCTAGAAAAAATTCTAGAATATCACTTTGAATCTCACTAATACAAACGTCTCAACTATAAAATGTGCACAAAACTTCACTCATGCAGATACATACATTCTGTATTTTCAAAGAAACACAAAACAGAGAAATACCTTTTTTGAAATGATTTTATAAAGTACTAACGTATGTTCATCTATACATCTCCCAAGAAAATACAAAAATCCAGGTATGAACTAAATTCCCCCTAGGGGAAAATATTTATACTAGAAATACTGGCATAGCCTTTATCTTCCTAGAATAGCCCCCAAAAGAATCACACCTAGAAACATTCACAGACCATAAAAGTGTATCAGATGATATTCTTCTGATCTGGAAAACCATTAGTATCTTATTATTAGCCCAAATTGATTTAAACAGTGACCAGCTTCTGTGTGTACCCATTCATGTGGAATTGCAATGGAGCTACTAACATCAGAAATACACTGCAATCAAGTCAGTATAAGACAATATTTTTGAAATAGTGTGTACTCACTCTGCACAGGTACTAAATTGTTACTAACGTCTTAGATGTAAAATGCATCCAATTATATCATCACACAGTGTCTGCAACTTATAAAATCCACCATAAACTGGAGTGCATGTGTGTGTGTGTGTGTGTGTTTGCATGTGGTTTATCTCCCAAGGGTTTGTGTTTTGGTGGCTTAGTCCTCAGTTTGGCAATGTTGGGAAAAAGAGGCAACTTTAAAATATAGATAGGTCTTTGGGAACATTACCCTCCAAAGAGATTAAAAAAGTTCTCACAGGACCCTGGTTAGTTCCCATGAGAGTAAGTTGTTATAAAACAAGCAGTCTGACCCTTCTCTGCTCTCTGGCTCCTGTTTCACGATGTGATGGCAGTCACTCTTACCACTGTAATGCCATTTAACATCAGACCTTCACTGGGATCAATCAGAAGCTGGCCTCATACCCTTCGACTTCCAGAACGGTGAACTAAATAAACCTATTTACCTTAAAAAATTACACAGCCTCAAGTTTTTTGTTATAGCAAAAAATATAAATAAATAAAACCTAATTCAGGGTGTGTGTATATATGTATGTGTTGAAGAAGCTATGTCACAGGAAAATTTAGAACTAAACTACAAACAAATAAACCACCAAATATATTAAAATTTAAGTTTTTAGTCAGGAGACCATGTAATTTATTACCTATGATGGGCAACTATGAGAATCAAAGAGGTACCATTAGTAATTGCACTGAAACAATAAGCATAAGCCAAGATTATATAATGGCAAAGTACCCTCACCAAGGTCAAAGTATCAAGGAATGGCAGCAGGATAAGAGGAGATTGGTTTGGATGCACCTGAGCTTGGAATCTAAGATCTGACATGCATCAGTTATATGCATTTGTTCTTATTCTCTCCATTTCCTCATTTGTGAGAGAATAAGAATAACATCTAACTTTGATTTAAAGTCTATGAGGCACTAGAAAATTTGGCAAGGGTGTAATTTGAATAGCTATATTTAAATCCATAACAACTAAATAATGTTGTTATTATTTTCCTTATTTTACACACGAAGCCATGGATTAAGTCAGGTTAGGTGACTTTCTAAAAGTTACTCGGCAGGTAAGTGATGAAGCTGAAATATGAACCATCGCAGTCAGTTCTTAGTCTCCATACTCTAAAACATTGCGATACACCAAGGGTAATAACAAAAATTTTTCAGAGTTCTTATTAGACCTAAATGATACACTGGATACTAAGTACCTAGCCCAATGCTCAAAAGAAAGTAGAAAATAAAAACAGACTTACTAATAATGGAATAAAAAATACCATAAATATCTTTGAGGTAATTCATATGTGACCACTTTCAAAGACAGAATGATCTACAATGAGGCCTTTTACCAATTCTGTGGCTAAAGTTCCCACATGACTAGTCTACTAACCAGGCCTGTAACAGATAATAATCCTTAAATCAAAGGATGAGAATGAGATAATAATATATTCATTTATATTCCTGGTAGCTGGTATCACAACCACTACTGAATTTTTGTTTTTAATTCAAGTCACTCAACATGAAAGTACACCTTCTCAAGAAGTGACAAAATCGACCAGGTTGAAAATGCTTTGTCAAAAAGCCTTTGACAAAAGTCAACATCCATTCATACTATATAATTCCCAGAAAACCAGTAAGAGAGGAAAACTTCCTCAACCTCATAAGGAATATTTAGGGGAAAACTCACAGCTAACATCATACATCATAGTGAAAGATAGAATGTTTTCCTACTGAGATGGGAGACAAGGCAAAACATCCACACTGATCAGTGTTATTCCATATTATATTTAAAGCCCTAGAGCCAGTGCCACGGCTCACTAGGCTAATCCTCCGCCTTGAGGCGCCGGCACACCAGGTTCTAGTCCCGGTCGGGGCGCCGGATTCTGTCCCGGTTGCCCCTCTTCCAGGCCAGCTCTCTGCTGTGGCCCGGGAAGGCAGTCGAGGATGGCCCAAGTGCTTGGGCCCTGCACCCCATGGGAGACCAGGATAAGTACCTGGCTCCTGCCATCGGATCAGCGTGGTGCGCCGGCCGCGGCAGCCATTGGAGAGTGAACCAACGGCAAAGGAAGACATTTTTCTCTGTCTCTCTCACTGTCCACTCTGCCTGTCAAAAAAAAAAAAAAAAGAAAGAAAGAAGCCCTAAACAGTGCAATTATTCAAGAAAAGAATAAGAATAAGCATACATGCTGGAAAAGAAGAAATAAAATTATACCTATTTGCAAATCATAAGATTACTTGCAACAGGTGCAACTGGATAAGAAGAATAACTTCAATTGTTCTAAAACACAACAGGATAACTTTGGTTGACAAGAATTAATTACTTGCATAATTCCTTTTTGAAAGATTATTTATTTGAAAGGCAGAGTTACAGAGTGGGAGAGCCAGAGAGAGAGAGAAAGAGAGAGATCTTCCGTCCACAGGTTCAATCCCCAAATAACTTTAGTGGCTGGGGCTGGGCCAAGCCAAAGCTATGAGCCCAGAAATCCATCATAGTCACCCATGCAGGGGCCCATGTATTTCAGTTATCTTCCAATGCCTTCTCTGGCACATTAGCAGGGAGCTAGATCAGAATCAGCACACAGGTAGTGGTTTAACCTGCTGTACCCCCATAAATATCTACAATTTTATGTGTCAATTCAAAATGAAAATTTTAATTAAAAATCTGTGCAGAAAATTCTAGGTACATTTTTAAGATATAAGAACTGTGAGTTTAGTAATATTGCAGGATGCAACATCAACTGTATTTCTACACTTAGCAATCAATGAACTACTGGAAACTGAAAGTTAAAAGCACTGTCATCTCTTAGTAAGTAGAAGCTGAAAAGAGTGCCATGCCTACCTAACTGTAAAGGAAATTAATTTCTCTCAAACTCATTAAAGAGCAGAGGTCACAGCAACCATGTGTCCTGAAACTTGAGGAAAGATAGGCACTTCCAAAAAAGATGTGCACACAAGCACTGACTTACCAGAGGCAGAGCACAGAAAGAAGACAGAGCCCTTGTAGAAGCAGTTAAAAATATCTCAGTTAAATGGCTGGCGCCGCAGCTCACTAGGCTAATCCTCCACCTAGTGGCGCCGGCACACCGGGTTCTAGTCCCGGTTGGGGCGCCGGATTCCGTCCCGGTTGCCTCTCTTCCAGGCCAGCTCTCTGCTGTGGCCAGGGAGTGCAGTGGAGGATGGCCCAGGTGCTTGGGCCCTGCACCCCATGGGAGACCAGGAAAAGCACCTGGCTCCTGGCTCCTGCCATTGGATCAGCGCGGTGCGCTGGCCGCGGCAGCCATTGGAGGGTGAACCAACGGCAAAGGAAGACCTTTCTCTCTGTCTCTCTCTCTCACTGTCCACTCTGCCTGTCAAAAAATAAAAAATAAAAAATATCTCAGTTAAAATGTCCAGCGGCCGGCGCTGTGGTTTAGTAAGGTTAAGCCTCCGCCAGCAGCACCGGCATCCCATATGGACACCGGTTCAAGTTCCAGCTGCTCCACTTCGGATCCAGCTCCCTGCTAATGGCCAGGAAAGCAGCCAGCCATTAGCTTCTGTGGGAGACCTAGAAGAAGCTCCTGGCTCCTGGTTCCTGGCTTCAGATTGGCCCATCTCCAGATGTTGCAGCCATTTGGGGAGTGAACCAGTGGATAGAAGACCTCTCTCTGTCTGCAGCTCTGCCTCTTGAATAAATAAATTTATTTTTAAAAATTTGGCTAATCCTCCACCTGCAGCACCGGCACCCTGGGTTCTAGTTCCAGTTGAAGCGCCGGATTCTGTCCTGGTTGCTCCTCTTCCAGTCCAGCTCTCTGCTATGGCCCAGGAGGGCAGTGGAGGATGGCCCAAGTGCTTGGGTCCTGCACCCGCATGGGAGACCAGGAGGAAACACCTGGCTCCTGGCTTCGGATCAGCGCGATGCGCCGGCCGCAGCACGCCAGCCGCGGTGGCCATTGGAGGGTGAACCAATGGAAAAGGAAGACCTTTCTCTCTGTCTCTCTCTGTCTGTCTGTCTCTCTCTCTCTCTCTCTCTCTCACTGTCTAACTCTGCCTGTCAAAAAAAAAAAAAAAACACAAAAATAAAAAATTTTTAAAAAGTTCAGCAAACAGGTAAAACTGATCTGTGTGCGAGGATTGACATACACCCATTTCTAAACTATCCTCCATAGAACCCAATAGTGTTTCAATTTTAATCCGGCTCCTTTCACCACAACCAGATTTGTATGACGAAGTCACAATCCTCAGTACCTCAGACTGTGACTTTTTAAATATTTTAAAGACTTATTTGTTTTATTTGAAAGCCAGAGATACAAAGAGAGGGAGAGACAAAGATTTTAAATCCGCTGGTTCACTCCCCAGATGGCCACAATGGCCAGGGCTGGGCCAGATCAAAGCAAGGGGCTTCATCCAGGTCTCCCAAGTGGATGGCAGGGGCCCAAACACTTTGACCATCTTCCACTGCCTTTCCCAGGCCATTAGTAGGGAGTTATATTGGAAGTAGAGCAGCTGAGACACAAACTGGGATGCCAGTGTCACAAGCAGCAGCTTTACCCACTAGGCCACAACACCAACACCAGATAGTGAAAAAAAATTTTTTGACAAGCAGAGTTATAGAAAGTGAGAGAGAGAGAGACAGAGAGAAAGGTCTTCCTTCCGTTGGTTCACTCCCCAAATGGTTGCCACGGCCGGTGTGCTGCGCCAATCCAAAGCCAGGAGCCAGGTGGTCTCCCATGTGGGTGCAGGGTCCAAGCACTTGGGCCATCCTCCACTGCCTTCCCAGACCACAGCAGAGAGCTGGACTGGAAGAGGAGCAACTGAGACTAGAACCCGGCACCCATATGGGATACTGGCGCCGCAAGCGGAGGATTAACCAAGTTAGCCACAGCGCCGGCCCCATGAAATTTTTTAAAGATAGCGTCTTTGCAGAGTCAATCAAGTTAAAATAAAGACATTGGGGAAACTCTAATCCTATATGATCAGTGTCCTTCTAAAAGGTGGAAATTTGGACCCAGTTATACATAGAAGAAAAAACAAGAAGAAGAAACAGAGGGAGAAGATGGTCATATACAAGTCCTGGCAAAATTGTTGTCAACAAAGGATTCTGTGGGGAGCAACTCGGACTAGACTAAGTTACTGGAATTAAGACTTATTCTATGCATCTGCTTTCCCACAATATGGCGCTGAGAAGGGAAACAGCTTCTACACAGCTGCCTCCAGTTCAACCAATAAACTGTGGGACCTGCTCCTGATTGGAGGAGAGCAGCGTACTCGGCGTGTGGGTAGCAGAGATGGGATTGGTGGAAGAGGACTATAAAGGAGGAGAGAGACGGCATGCACCAGGAACATCTAACGGGAACATCTAAGGGGAACACCTGTGCAGCCCCCGAGAGAGCCGGCCGGCGGTGTGCCGCTCCCCCGCGGAAGTGGGGAATGTGGCAGGGGGAACCACCCTTCCACGGAGGTGGAAGGGTCGGTAGCCAACCCGGGAAGAACCAGCAGCAAAGCCGGGGAGGGCCGAGCAGACGAAAGAACAGCGCAGGGTCCTGTGTCGTTCCTCCACGAAGACGGGGAGCGACAGGATTCCTCTTCCTTTCCAAAACAACAAGCTTCCCTAACTACCCAACATATTAACAACCCATCACATCGCGAGCCCGCCTGTTGCCTACTAACTTGCTATTCGATAACAGTTGTCTTTGCTCAACTTTTTGTGTGCTGTTATTTAGAAGAATCCCTGACAAAACCACACAGAACTACTTACAATCAAAATAGCAGATTGGGTTCTGCCCATAATGACCCAGGCAAACTGAGGAGTTACTTTACGCTCATTATAATGTGAAGGAACCATTTAATCAGCCATCCTTGAACAGGTAACATACATTAAAGCATGAACTGCTAGTGCACATATTTAAGGGACTATCCACACCCCTTTTCTTTAAGCCTATCATGTCCCTTCATCCCATTTCATCCAGTTACGCAATATTTATCCTAACTCCATAATTCCCAAGCATCTTTTGAACAAAGATATTGATTTGGACCCCTCCTCCAAATACAACTCAGTTCCTCTGTTAACCAAGAAACGTTCTCAAAAATAAAGTCAATTTTTAAAAAATAAAAAGTACAGGGGCTAACATTGTGGCACAGTGGAACACGCCTCTACTTGGGATGCCTACATCCCATAGCAGAGTCCTATCCAGCTCCCTGCTAATGAGCAGCCTAGGAAACAGTAGATGATAGCTCAAGTACTGCAGTTCCCATCACCCATGTTGGAGATCCAGATGGAGTTCCTGGCTCCTGGTTTCTGCCTGACTCAGCCCTGGATTTTACAGCCATTTGGTGAGTAAATGAGCAGATAAAAGATTCTCTCTCTTTCTCCCTCTCTCTCCCTCTCTTCTCCATCTCTCTGTGTATATCTCTATCTCTGTAACCTTTCCTTTCAAATATATGAATAAATCTTCAAAAATAAGTAAATCTGAAAACACATGTGCTCCTAGGTTAATGCAATGTACACATCACAATTTTTGTAAAAGTATACACTGAGAGAAAACATTTACAAATAATTTATCTAATAAAGGACTTCTACCCATAATATAATTCAATCAAAATCTCCTATAACTCAAAAAATGCAGGAAATAAAGACTTGCAAGAAAAAAGCTAAAGAATTTGTTTCTAGCAGACTTTTACTCTAAAAATGTTAAAGCAAGTTCTTCAGGCAGATATATGAGATAGATAAGTTAGAGATAGAAACTTGACTGTAAATAAAGAATAATGAGGACTGGGAACAGCTTTTTTTAAAGTAAATATTGAACTCTGTTTTTCTACTGCTAATCTGAAAAAATGTACTAAACAAAATAGAGTGGCAATGCGTTGCGTTTAATTATGTGTAGCATAATTATAAGTAAAATATGTAACAATATCACAAAGAAAGACAAAGATGAATCGGGAGTGTACTGTTGTAAGGCTCTTAACATTACATCTGAAATAGAATAATATTATTTGAAGACAGGGATTAAATAAAGATGTATGTAATAAGTCCTAAAGCAAATACCATAACAAAAAGTTTAAATAGGCATAAATACTAAACTAATAGTGAGGAAAGTATGAAATCATAAAAATACTCAATCCCACCCTTCTGATGGTATTTTGTTTTATCATGAGCAAGTTAGGGCAAACAAGATTACAAATCCGGCCTTTTGATTTTAGCTGCTGTTCTGTTTCTCCCCAAAACTGTGCTTAAAAACCCCACTTCCACCGGTCTCTCAGGTCTGTCTCTCTTGGAGACCCTCCTCCTCCCACTGCCACAGATTTCTGACAAATACATTTAGCTTTTCTCTCTCGCAAAAAAAAAAAAAAAAAAAAAAAAAGAGAGAGAGAGAGAGAGAGAAAAGAATAAAGAAAGAAAGAAAAAGAAAAACTTCCATCCAAAAAAATGAAGAAAAATATGGGAGAATAGGGAAAATCAAAATCAGATAGAAGAAACAGAAAACAATTAGTAAGATAATATATTTTACTCCAATACAAAAACTGTTTAATCTCTGTCTTTTGCATGACATGTATCTTAATCTTATATTTAATACAGATATATCACACTGGATAAAAAGGAGCAATAAACATGTGCTGTCAAAAATAAGCTTACTTTAGTAAGACAAATGTCATTCGCAAACATGATGAGAAAAAAAAAAAAGCAGAGCATTCTGAACAGAAAACAAAGCTCAAAAGGAAACCCTTTAAGTATGTTTCATTTTTTGATAGCCATTGTCGCTTAGATTTAATGATGTTCTTCATGATGCTGCTCGGGCTCCAAGGTCACGGATCATAATCATGTTTCTCCTTCATCCAGTAACTAAACCTTTGCAAATAATGAGATTTCATTAGGAAATCAGAAAGGGAAAGTAAAAGTCTGTCAGGTTCCTGTTTATCAGGGTTACCATGCCAACTAGTATGGAAGGAAAAATAATATTGTCTTAAATTAACAGCATGGGGACCCTTCTGCCTTACAGTTACCTGGTAATTGAAGTGGGGATCCTGGATGACCAGAATCCATTATTAATTTCAAAATCTAGTGTTAGCTCAACACCAATCATTACTTCTGCAAAATCTGGATTAAGCTAACTATGCCACAAATCCTAAAAAAAAATTAATAAAAATAACCCTACTTGAAATTTAAAGTCATAGATACATTAAAAGTGAAATGATAGCAAAAGATATACCAGATTATGACTAACAAAAATAATGTGGCTGTAATAATATCAGACAAAGAAGACTACAAAAGAGGAAATATTACTAGGGATAAAAAGAAATATTACACAATGATAAATGGGTCAGTTTAACAAGAAGGTCATCACACTCCTAAACATTTATGCACCTAAAAACAAAGTTTAGGCTGGTGCCGCGGCTCAACAGGCTAATCCTCCACCTGCGGCGCCAGCACACCGGGTTCTAGTCCCACTTGGGGCGCCAGATTCTGTCCCGGCTGCCACTCTTCCAGTCCAGCTCTCTGCTGTGGCCCGGGAGTGCAGTGGAGGATGGTCCAAGTGCTTGGGCCCTGTACCCGCATGGGAGACCAGGAGAAGCACCTGGCTCCTGGCTTCAGATCAGTGCGGTGCGCTGGCTGCAGCAGCCATTGGGGGTGAACCAATGGAAAAGGAAGACCTTTCTCTCTGTCTCTCTCTCTCTCACTCTGTCCACTCTTTCTGTCAAAAAAAAAAAAAAAAAAAAAAAAACCCTTAAAATCTTGAAGCAAATGGGCACCATTTCAAGACCCGGTTGCTCCACTTCCAATCCAGCTCTCTGCTATGGCCTGGGAAAGCAGTAGAAAATGGCCAAAGTCTTTGGGCCCCTGCACCTGCATGGGAAGACTTGGAGGAAGTTCCTGGTTCCTGGTTTGGGATTGGCACAGCTCTAGCCTTTGCGGCCAATCGGGGAGTGAACCAGCAGATGGAAGACTCTCTTGGGGCCAGCGCTGTGGTGCAGCGGGTTAACGCCCTAGCCTGAAGCACCAACATCCCATATGGGCTCTGGTTCTGGTCCCAGCTGCTCCTCTTCCAATCCAGCTCTCTGCTATGGCCTGGGAAAGCAGTAGAAGATGGCACAAGTCCTTGGGCCCCTGCATCCACGTGGGAGACCCAGAGGAAGCTCCTGGCTCCTGGCTTTGGATTGGTGCAGCTCCAGCAGTTGTGGCCATCTGGGGAGTGAACCAGTGGATGGAAGACCTCTCTGTCTCTACCTCTCTCTGTAACTCTGTCTTTCAAATAAATAAAATAAATCTTAAAAAAAAAAAAAAAGACCTCTCTCTCGGCCTTTCTTTCTCTCTCTATGTAACTCTGACTTTCAAATAAATAAATAAATCTTTTAAAAAATCTTGAGGCAAAATAAAACAGATCTACAAATTCTATACTTCTCTTAATAATCAGGGTAAAAAGAAGATATTACAATAGAACAAAATGCTCTTCTGGAGTATTCATAGTACATTCATGCTATTTTCTAGATCATAAATTGCAACAGATTAAAAACAACTGAAATAATCTAAGGTATGTTTTCTAATAAAAAATTTAAGGAATCTGAAAATGAGTAATAAAAAGATACCTATACTTAATGTATGCTAAACTGATCTTCTGTATATAAAGAGAATCGAAAATGAATCTTGATGTGAATGGAATGGGAGAGGGGAGGGTTGCGGGTGGGAGGGACGTTATCGGGGGGGGGGGGAGCCATTGTAATTCATAAGCTGTACTTTGGAAATTTATATTCATTAAATAAAAGTTAAAAAAAGATACCTAGAAAATTCTTTAAATGTTTGGAAATTAAGCAACATATTTCTAAATTATTCAAGGGACAAATAAAACGTACAAGGAAAATTAGAAAATGTTTTAATAGTAAAAACTGAAAGAACATATAATGATTTTGGAATCCAGCTAAAGTTTAGTTATAACTATATAGTATAAATGGTTGTGTTGGAAAAAAAGAGAGCCTTAAATCAACAATATGAATTTTAAATCTAAGAAATTAGAAAGAGAAAGAGTGGATGGAACTAGGCAAAAAGAAGAAAAAAAGTAATGAAAAAACAAACCAAGGTAAATAAATTAGTACAGGAAATAATTAAATCAATTTAAAAAGAAATTAAAAAATCTTTCTCTGAGAAGAAGGACCCTATATATAGTAACCTGATAATAAAAGAATGCTATAGACATCTTATTGAATATTATGGTTAGTGGTGCATTAAGTCTGTAATTATAGAGTGGGCTGAAATTATGTTTTTGTAAAAATAAAATTAAAGACAAAGGAGGGAAAGAGACTGAGAGAGGTAGAGAGGAAGGGAGGGAAGTATGGTTATCTTCTTAGAATTGTACCTATAAAATAAATGAAATCTGTTCTCTTTATATTAGTAAAAATTTTAAAATCATAATAATACCAAACTAAAAAATTACAACTTATATGAAATTGACAAATTCATTATAAGTCTTAAATTGGTAAACCATATTTAGGAAGAAATAGCTTACCTAAAGAATTCTACATCCATTAAGGAACTTACTTTGTGGTCCAAAATCTTCCATGAAACCCCAACATCCCAATATAAAGAAACTACAGGCCCAGATGGCTTCACTGGTTAAGTTCCAACAATCACTTAAAGCAGAAATAAAAACAAACCCTTAATCAAAACCAGAAAAATACATTGATGAACACACTAAAAGACAAAAATCTCCTGAGCTGAGACAGCTTCCTAGATGGCATTTGTCAAATAATGTAAAGATATAAATACCTTTCTTGCTGTTTTTATTGGATCCAGGTATTAAATGTAATCTCTGCTAAGTAACTGAACATGTAGATGAAAGAAGAGCGACTACAGGGACTACACACAACAGGATTATAGTTTCTCAAAAATAATTTTGAAAAGTCAAATGAATAACTGGACAATTGCAGCCTTCCATAAGCAACAATGGCAATCCCTGGGAGGGGAGAAGATTTTTATTTCAGAGTTATCACATTGCAATATTCAGAGTGTTCAGTCCAAAAAAATATATTACAAGTCATACAAAGAAACAGGAAAGTATAGCCTGTTCATATGGGAGGGAAGAATGAAATAAATAGACAGAAATCATACTATTCAGATAAGCCCAGACAATGAAATTACTAAAGATTTTAACTGTTTGAAATATGTTAAAAGACTGAGGGAAATCACAGATAAATAACTAAAGAAAATATGGGAAATGATGTACAAAGAAGTTGAGAATATCATTAAAGAGAAAATTTTAAAAGGGATCGAAGTTCTGGAACTAAAAAGCACAACAGCTGAAATAAACATTCCAACAAAGACATTCCATAGCAGATGAATCAGTGAATTTGACAATGAAATTGACAAAACTTTGGCTAGTCTAGGAAAAACAAAGGGAAAATCTTAACTGAAATCAGAAGTGAAGATGAGACATCATAACCGATACCACAAACATACAAAGGATCACAAGAGATTACTACATGCAATTACATGCAAACGAACCAGGTAACTTAGAACAAATGAATAAATTCTGAGACACGTATGATCTATCAGGATTTACTTAGGAAAGAATAGAAAATCCAAATAGACCAATAACATATAAAGATATCAAACCAGTAAAAAAAATTTAAATAAAGTCTCCCATTAAATTAAAGCTCAGGACCTGATGGCTTCACTGATGAGTACTAACAGATATTTAAAGAGAAACTGGGGCTAACATTGTGGCATACTGAGCTAAGTCACCAACTGCAGTGCCGGCATCTCATATAAACATGCTGATTCAAGTTCTGGTCACTTCACTTCCAATCCAGCTCCCTACTAATTTGCCTGGGAAGACAGTAGAGGATGGCCCAAGTACTTGGGCCCCTGCTACCCATGTGGGAGACTCAGACGGAGCTCCAGGCTCCTGGCTTCAGCTTGGACCAGCCCCAGCCATTGTATCCATTTGGGAAATGAAGTATAGAATGGAAGATCTGTGTGTGTGTGTGTGTGTGTGTGTCCTTGTGTGACTCTCTTTCTCTATTACTCTGCCCTTCAAATAAATAGATATTTTTAAAAATAAACACCAATCTTTCCCAAGCCCTCCCAAAAAATTAAAGAAGAGAGAATACTTTAAAATTCATTTTGCAAAGCTAGTATTACCCTATACAAAATCAAGAATGTACAATATTAAAAAGAAAATGGCAGGTAATACCTGTGATAAACACAGATGCAAAAATTGAGTTAAAAGGGTCATACACTATGATCAAGTGCTATTTTCCTTGGGAGATAACGATGGTTGAACAAATGCAAATGAATAAATGTGATATATCAGATTAACATAATGAAGAACAAAAATTATATTATCATAACAAAAGAGAAAGGAAAAACATTTTTAAAAATTCAACAACCTTTCATGATAACAACAAAAAGCTTTAAAAAATTCAGTATAGAAGGAGTGTACCTCAATAGAATAAAGGACTTTAGGGTAAACCCACATCTGAAATCATACTGAACGGTGAAAAAAAAAGTTGTTGGCTTTTCCTCTAAGCTAAAGAATAATATAGGGATGTCCACTCTTGCCACTTCTATCCAACATAGTACTAGAAGTCCTAGCCAGAAGAATTATGCAAGAAGAAGAAATAGAAGAAATTCAAATTGGAAAGGAAGAAATTAAAATATTCACAGACAACATCCTATATGATGTCATCAAGAAGTTAATCAAAGCCGGCGCTGCGGCTCACTAGGCTAATCCTCCACCTTGCGGCGCCAGCACATCGGGTTCTAGTCCCGGTCGGGGCGCCGGATTCTGTCCTGGTTGCCCCTCTTCCAGGCCAGCTCTCTGCTGTGGCCAGGGAGTGCAGTGGAGGATGGCCCAAGTGCTTGGGCCCTGCATGCCATGGGAGACCAGGAGAAGTACCTGGCTCCTGCCATCGGATCAGCGCAGTGCGCCGGCCGCGGCAGCCATTGGAGGGTGAACCAATGGCAAAGGAAGACCTTTCTCTCTGTCTCTCTCTTTCACTGTCCACTCTGCCTGTCAAAAAAAAAAAAAAAGAAGAAGAAGAAGTTCATCAAAAATGTGCTTTATGAAAAAATACCCATGGATTCCAGTTTATGAGCACCAAAGTAAAATGATCTTATAATACCATTTTCCATGAACTTCTGGAAGTATCCTCTTGTAAGAGAAAATTCCATCAAAATAACTGACTGACAGACAAATTAAATAAAGTTACATGGTACAAAATTAAAATTAGTAGTAATTCTATATACTAACAACCTATCTGAAAAAGAAATCAAGAAAGCAATCTCACTTTTTAAAATTTTATTTATTTATTTATTTATTTTGACAAACAGAGTAGACAGTGAGAGAGAGACAGACAGAAAGGTCTTCCTTTTTGCCGTTGGTTCACCCTCCGATGGCTGCCGCGGCCGGTGCACTGCGGCCGGCGCATCGCGCTGATCCGAAACCAGGAGCCAGGTGCTTCTCCTGGTCTCCCATGGGGTGCAGGGCCCAAGCACTTGGGCCATCCTCCACTGCACTCCCAGGCCATAGCAGAGAGCTGGCCTGGAAGAGGGGCAACCGGGACAGAATCCGGCACCCCGACCGGGACTAGAATCCGGTGTGCCGGCGCCGCAAGGCAGAGGATTAGCCTAGTGAGCCACGGCGCCGGCCGAAAGCAATCTAACTTTTAACAGCTAAAAAAATACTTGGAATAAATTTAAGGAGGTAAAGGACATGAACACTGAAAACTACAAAATATTGATGAAAGAAATTGAAAAAGTTTCAAATAAATGGAAGTATATCACATGTTCATAGATTAGAATAATATTGTTAAATAGTCTACACTACTCCAAGTGACCTACAGATTCAATATACTCTCTAACAAAATTCTAGCAGCATTTTTCACAGAAACAGAAAAAGTACTCCTAAAATTCATATGGAACCACAAAAGACAATGAATAGCCAAAACAATTTTAAGCACAAAGCTGGAGGCATCAAACTACCTGATTTCAAAATCTACTACAAAGCTGTACTAACCAAAACAACAAGGTATTGGCATAAACTCCAACATATAGACCAATGAAACTGAATAGAGAACCCAGAAATTGATGAACACATATACAGTCAATCAAAGAAATACGAACATATGTTGAGGAAAGGATAGTATCTTCAACTGGCAATGATTACACAATAATGTGAGTGCGCTGTCATTGAGTTAGGCACTGTAAATGGCTAACTGTGCATGACCGCCAGCCTGGGTATATTTGCTCTGTCTATTGGGTTCCTCCCTCTCCCCACGAGCTTCAGACCATGGAATGCGGAGGGATGCACAGTTTTAAGAGTGGTGTCCTCCAACGGCAAAAAAGGAAGACCATTCTCTCTGTCTCTCTCTCTCACTATCCACTCTGCCTGTCAAAAAAAAAAAAAAAAAAGAGTGGTGTCCTATAAACTTTATTTAAGTAAATACTGAATGAACTGTCTTCCAAGAGGTTCCAGAGGAGTCACAACCTGTGGGGGCATAGCAGTTGTGGAGGTGGAGACAGGACTAGAACTAGAACCAGAGTTCAGACAGCGGAAAATCTGAGCTCTAAATTCTTATGTCCACCAGAGAGTAACTGGCCAACAGCTGTGCGATGTTGAGGACTTTAACATCTATATCTTTATCACCTATAGCTGGGGAAGAAAGTCAACTTCTTTCATCACCCAGGATGCAGAACTAGAACAACCAAAGGAAAATGATGAAGTGAGTCTGTACAATCTGTAGTGATTGATCTACCTTGCCATGACTCTGTTGTGATTACTGAATAATGGAGAAGGCCGTGGGGAAACACAAGGTCATTCCAAGGCCAAACTGGCAGCCGTGTGATGGGCAGTGATGAAGAGTTAATGGGGGACAGAAATGTATATGTGACCAACAATGCCCATCCCAATTCCCTGCAAGAAGGAACTTCATGTCACATACAGCCTGGTTATATCAAGTGTCGAATTTGCATGGATGGGTGCTCAGAGACTGAACTGAGTAGAAGCCACATCTACTCCACAGAATGTGGCCACATCTTCTGTAGTCAGTGCCTTTTCACTTCTCTTAAATATACTAAAACATGCCATGTTTGAAAAACATCAGCCACCATCAGTAACATCAGTATCACTGTATATACGTTATCTGTTTTATTACTCAGGACACACAGAATTTCTGGCTGGATTTTCCGTGCTCTTATGTAGGAACTGTGAGTTGTTGGAATCCAGTGCCTGAGCTTAAAAGACTATGTGGGCCAGCGCCACGGCTCACTAGGCTAATCCTCTGCCTGCATCGCCGGCACCCCGGGTTCTAGTCCCGGTTGGGGCGCCAGATTCTGTCCCGGTTGCTCCACTTCCAGTCCAGCTCTCTGCTGTGGCCCGGGAGGGCAGTGGAGGATGGCCCAAGTGCTCGGGCTCTGCACCCGCATGGGAGACCAGGAGGAAGCACCTGGCTCCTAGCTTCGGATCAGTGCAGCGCACCGGCCATAGTGGCCATTTAGGGGGTGAACAAACGGAAGAAAGACCTTTCTCTCTGTCTCTCTCTCTCTCTCACTGTCTATAACTCTTTCTCTCTGTCTCTCTATCTCTTTCTCTCTCACTGTCTAACTCTGTCTGGCAAAAAAAAAAAAGACTATGTGGACCCTGAGAGGTAGAAGATGACAGCTCAAGAACTCTGGTCCCTGTCCCTGCCACCCATGTGGGAGAACTGGATTGAGTTCCAATTCCAGGCTTCAGCCTGGCCCAGTGCCTGCCACTGTGGGTGTTTGGGGAATAGCTCAGTGGATAGGAGCTCCCTCTGTCTCTTAAATAATAAAAATTAAAAAGAAAATTTACAAAATTCTAATCTGGAATATATAAAAAGCTCAGGTCTCATTTGCTCTGAAGTTGCCTTGGTGTGCCAGATACTGGCAGCTGACCTCAAGTCAATTCTATCTTTGCTTCCCATAATCATCAAATGTTTTGTGGCTACATGTGGACATTATGGACCATGTAAATAAGGGTGATACCTAAAGATGGTGGCAAGTAGATGGAAGGAACTTGGGAGACTGATAACTTTGAAAACCAGTCACTACACAAGCCAAATTTGGATTTATACTTGAAAAATAGATTTTATTTTTGCTTAAGCAGCAACAACAAAATAACAATAACATAATCAAATAGACTGTTTCAGGGATGAGGGACATATTTAGTATTCAGAAATCAATAAATATAATTAACCACATTAACACACTAATTAAGAAAAATCATATTTCATCTCAATAGATGCAGGAAAAAAACACCTAATAAAATCCAAAATCTGTTCTTAATTTTTTAGAAATCTCAACAAATTCTAGAAAGGAAGTAACTTCCTATGAAAAATGTTCAATTAGGAGCAATTGGGCAAAATGCAAAGGCAATTCAATGGAAAAGAAATTAGAACTATTAGAACACATAACCAATTATGTTCAAAAGAGGAAGACAAAGAGGAGGAGAAAAGGTAGGAGAAAACGGGACGTAGCTCAATACATATCTCATATCATAGTTAAATATAACACAAAATATATCATTGACCTGTATGTAAAATCTAAACTATAAAATTTCTAAAATGAAAAACAGGAGAATGCATGACCTTGTGTTAGGCAAAGATTTCTTAGATACAACACCAAAATTTTCATCTATAAAAGAAAATTTAGGGGCCAGCGCTGTGGTGTAGAAGGTAAAGCCACCTCCTGCAGTGCCAGAATCCCATATGGACTCTAGTTGGAGTCCCAGCTGCTCCACTTGTGACCCAGCTTTCTGCTATGACCTGGGAAAGCAGTGGAAGATGGCCCAATTCCTTGGGCCCCTGCACCCACGTGGGAGACCAGGAGAAAGCTCCTGGCTCCTGGCTTCCGAATGGCGCAGCTCCGCCATTGCGGCCACCTGGGGAGTAAACCAGAGGATGGAAGATCTTTCTCTCTCTCTCTCTCTCTCTCTCTCTCTCTCTCTCTCTCTCTGCCTCTGCCTCTCTGTGACTCTACCTTTCAAATAATAAATAAATAAATCTTTCCAAAAAAAGAAAATTTAATAAATTGATAAGCTGGATAAACCAAATTTATAAAATTATCTACATAGATATAATTAAGAGATCAAAAGGTGGGGCTGGCACTGTGGCACAGCGGGTTAAAGCTCTGGCCTGAAGCACCGACATCCCATATGGGTGCCAGTTCTAGTCCTGGCTGCTCCTCTTCTGATCCAGCTCTCTACTATGGCCTGGGAAAGCAGTAGAAGATGGCCCGAGTCCTTGGGTCCCTGCACCCACCTGAGGGCCGGAGGAAGCTCCTGGCTCCTGGCTTCGGATTGGCGCAGCTCCAGCCATTGTGGCCATCTAGGGAGTAAACCAGCAGATGGAGGACCTCTCTCTCTGTCTCTACTTCTCTCTGTAACTCTGTCTTTCAAATAAATAAAATAAATCTTTAAAATATAAGGTCAAAAGGTAAGCCATGGAATTACAGAAAATATTTAAGGAATATGTACCTGACAAAGGATTTATATCCAGAACATACATACAGAATACATACAGAACTCTCTGAACACAAAAAAAGCAAGCACAATTCTTAAAATGGGAGAAGATATGAATAAACACTTCCCCAAAGAAGACATAAGGATGGCAAATACTTGAAAAATGTCTAACATTATTATTCATTATGAAAATCCAAATTAAAGACAAAATGAGACAGAATACCAAGTGCTGGCAAATATGCACTTGGAAATTTGATATTGCAGATAGGAATGCAAAATATTACAGTCACTTTGGAAAAGTTTGGCAGCCTGAGTTAAATTATACATGTGTCATATGACCATGTAATCTCACTGCTGTATTTACATGGCAAATGAAAACTTGCATTCACACAAAAACCTGTACATAAATGATATTTTTTCATGATCACCTAATCTGGAAACAGCTGAACTATACACTGGCTAATGGACAAACAAACTGTGATACATCCATACAGCAGCCTGTTACTCAACAATAAAATGGATTGAACCACTATTACACACAACAGTATGGATCAATCTTATGTGTTTTTTGCTAAGTAGAAGATACAAATACTGAGGGATGATAAAACTCTCACATATGTTAATTTTATTGGTAGTTAACAAGACTATGTGTTTTGTCAGAACTCAGAATTCTATACTATAAAGGGTAGATTTTACTGCTTAAGCTTCTCTACCCAGCATTACATAAATTACTTATTTTCTCTCAAATTCTTTAGAATCAAAGAATTTGCATCCTCAACTTGTACTTTTATAGAATTGTAATTAAAACTAGAGAATGATGGATACTATTTGAAGTACTGTGCAAATAGAAAGTTCGTAGAAAATAATTTGTTAGTTCATTCTCTCAAACATTTATAAAAATACTCACAGAAGACAGCCTATTAAAATGATGGATTAACATAGCAATCATGTGACCAAGAAGCCAATAAGTTAATTAAAGTTCATTCATTCCTTCTACTAGTTCATCTCATGAGGAAGAAGTTGACTAAATTGAGCATAGTAAAATAATGTTGTATCCAATTTGATCTGCCTTCTAAATAAATTTTATATATTCAAATTTAGTTTTTTATATGCTTATGGAAGATTTAACACTTGGAAAATATATTAAAATAACACTTAGAAATATATTTTAACAAAACTCCCCCCTCAGACTTTTTAAATCTCACAATTATGATTTAGGATCCTAACAGTAGATAAAATTATTTTTATCACCAATTTAGGATATTTGATTACTAATTTACACTAGAATTTAATGAATGTAGAAGTTTACCTTGGGAACCCCTTTTTAGAATTGAAAGCAAGTACCCTGTCTTCAGCCCAAGAATCCTGACGATTCAAATGTATTTCCATCCCATTGTACAAAGCATCTCAAAGCACTAATATTCAGGGAATCTGGATGCTGGCCGAAAGAAAAACATGTGGGTCAATGAAGTGATCTTTTATGCTTTGATTATGCTTGAACTCTGAGTGGTTTATTACAAAACATTTAAGACAATGTGTTGGTGCCTAAGAAAACTGTTTTGATTTATGACAATTTCACAAAAAATCACAATGGTCTTGTTTAAAGGTGCACAGCCCATGTTTGAACATAGAAAAGTAATTTATAATTTCACTACAAACAATTTGAAATGGCCACCAAAATTTCAATTTTCAGCGGGGTGTCTTCTTGTGTGTCTCCATCTTGATGCCAACTTGTGCTCTCATTCTCAGAGTGAGTGTGACAATTCAGCCCAGGACATATCCAGCCTCAAATATCACTTACAGGGGCCAGTGCTGTGGTATAGCAGGTAAAGCCGCTGCCTGCAGTGCCAGCATCCCATATGGGCACTGGTTTGAGTACCATCTGTTCCACTTCTGATCCAGCTCTCTGTTATGGCTTGGGAAAGCAGTAGAAGATGGCCCAAGTCCTTGGGTCCCTGCACCTGCGTGGGAGACCCAGAAGAAGCTCCTGACTCCCGGCTCCTATTTTCAGATCAGTGCAGCTCCAGCCGTTGCAGCAAAATGGGGAGTCAACCGGCAGATCGAAGACCTCTCTCTCTCTCTCTCTCTCTCTGCCTCTCCCTCTCTCTGTGTGTAATTCTTTCAAATACATAAATAAATCTTAAAAAAAAAAAAAACACAATGTCATGCCATGCAAATATAGTCCTTTTCCTAACAGGCCTTATCAAACTCTGGCAAAAAACAAAAATGACATTTAAATGAGAAGTTCATTAACTGTGATAACTTTAATCCATCTTCTATTTAAGAGTGATCAATAGGTTGAAATAAACATTTTAATACTTGAGCTGTATCAGACTGATTATAAATATCCTATGTGGATGAACAGAAAAAAACTAAGATAGCTTAAGAACAATCCAGGGGCTGGTGCTGTGTAACAGTGGGTTAAAACCCTGGCCTACAGCACCCACATCCCATACGGGTGCCGGTTCAAGTCCCAGCTGCTCCACTTCTGATCCAGCTCTCTGCTATGGCTATACATCCAAAGTATATAATTTTAAACATGCATGCATCATGGTAATGATATACCTGAGACAGGTATATCTAGGTCACAATTTTGAAGGTTCAATGTCATTGTTCCGGTATTGGCTCAGATCTGGTGAGGGCCCTCTTAGGCTATGTCACATCAGTGTAAACAGTGATAACAGCAAAACAAGAGGAACCAGTGACTATATCTCAAAAAGGAAGCCAGAGAGAGACTGGATGGGATCAGGCCAAGGCTTCTATATCAGTCTCACAAGAACTAACCAGGGGATGAGAATCTCTTCTGAGGACACACCCTCAATTGCCCTAGGACCTCCCACTAGGCTCCCCTCTTAAAGGTTCACACCATGGGTGTCAGCACTGTGGCTTAGTGGGTAAAGATGCCACCTCCAGTACTGGTATTCTATATGGACACTGGTTCAAGTCTCAGCTGCTCCACTTCCTATCCAGCTCTCTGCTCTGGCCTGGGAAAGCAGTAGAAGATGGCCCAAGTCCTTGGGTCCCCTGCACCTGAGTGAGAGACCCAGAAGGAGCTCCAGGCTCCTGGCTTCAGATGGGTGCAGCTCTGACCGCTGTGGCTAATTGGGGAGTGAACCAGCAGATGGAAGACTGACCTCTCTCTCTCTTTTTCTCTCTCTCTCTCTGCCTCTCCTTCACTCTCTGTGTAACTTTGACTTTCAAATAAATAAATAAATCTTCAAAATAATTTTTTTTTAAAAAAAGGTTTACACCATGACCCAAGAAGACCAACACAGGAACAAAGCCTCCAACACATGACCCTCTATGGGCACTCAAAATAAATCCAAACCATAGTAATGCAATACAGCTAAAATAACTGACCACAAAATAGATACTTGGGTTTTGAAACAAGTTGATTTTTCTTAATGTTATTGTAGTCTGAATAGTGAACAGATTTTCTTACTTCCTGTGGTCCTGAGGTTTCATTTGTCTCTTCTTTCCTTTTATCTTTACCATAAAGGTTTTTAGAATGTCTTAGATCGGGCCGGTGCCGTGGCTCAATAGGCTAATCCTCCACCTTGCGGCGCCGGCACACCAGGTTCTAGTCCCGGTCGGGGCGCCGGATTCTGTCCCGGTTGCCCCTCTTCCAGGCCAGCTCTCTGCTATGGCCAAGGAGTGCAGTGGAGGATGGCCCAGGTGCTTGGGCCCTGCACCACATGGGAAACCAGGAAAAGCACCTGGATCCTGGCTCCTGCCATCGGATCAGCGGGGTGCGCCGGCTGCAGCGGCGGCCATTGGAGGGTGAACCAACGGCAAAGGAAGACCTTTCTCTCTCTGTCTCTCTCTCACTGTCCACTCTGCCTGTCAAAAAAAAAAAAAAAAAAAAAAAGAATGTCTCAGATCACCCATTTTTGCTCAAAACTGAAAGATTTTATCACTCAATACTATGTTTTGAAGGAGTGGGCCAGAGCGGCAGGTAGAATTCTTAAGTAACTACTGTTGTTGATGATACCTCACAAGCTAATTAGAACTACTCTTTGCATCTGATCTGCCCAATTCTTCATTGACCTAATCCAGGTATTAGTATTATTAAAAGAGGCAAGTTTTCTTTCTAGAAAATCAAATATTTTTATTCTAGGATTGTTCACTAGAAATAGTAGATCTGTGAGAGAAAATGATTTTGAGAAAATATAACCCAGGGTTATTTTTACTTGATTTCTCAAAACATTTCAAATATTCGCAAACATTTTCCCATTCCTTCTATGAGGTCAGTTCCTGATCTCACCTTTTCACCGTGGAAAGGCAGTTTTATAACTTAA